>NC_089585.1:78773701-79014782 GCF_019320115.1 Miscanthus floridulus
ACACCGCGTTGGTTGCCGCAATTGACCGCACGGGCAAGCAACCCCAACAGGGCCTGCCTGACCACTTCAACAAACTCATGGATAGCCCATGCACCAACCATGCCTACCCCGTCAAACACCTCTATAAGGACTATGAGCACCTCAAAATGTTTCCTAAGACAGGCCGGTGGGCCAAAAGAAGGGGACGACAAAGAGGCAGCAGCCAAGAAAGGAGACACGGTGGGCAAGGACGGAGACGGTTTCCCTAACGCCGATGAATGCATCATGATCTTTGGTGGATCCGACGTCATCTAGTCTAAGCGCTAGCACAAGGTACGCTATAGGAAGGCATGCGCCGCTGAGACGATTGTCCCATCCTTCCTTAGCTGTTCAGAATCTTCGACCACCTTCAATTAGAGGGACCATCCCTCCCACATCGTGAGACTAGGACGCTACCCGCTTGTCTCGACCCCATTGTCCACAAGAAGCGCCTCACCAAGGTGCGGATGGACAGAGGCAGCGGCCTCAACATCCTCTACATCGACACCCTCGACACCATGCGCATCCCCTGATCGGAGCTCCGCCTGGTGGGCTCTCCCTTCCACAGAGTGATCCCGAGAGCGCAGGCATACCCACTCGGGTAGATCGACCTGCCCATCACGTTCGGCAGTCGAGCCAACTTCCGCTCGGAGGTTCTCACCTTCGAAGTGGTGGACTTTCTAGGATCCTACCACGCCATCTTGGGGCGGCCATGCTACGCCAAATTCATGGCAATCCCCAACTACACCTACCTCAAGCTAAAGATGCTAGGACCAAATGGCATCATCACCATGAGCAGCGCCTTCTCGCATGCCTTCACGTATGACTGTGAGCACTACGAGCTCGCCACTGCGGTCGTCAACTCGTCCGAGCTCCCATGGCTCGGGGAATCGTTGATCCTAGCAGTCCCAGACTACAACAAACCAACCTCCTCGATGGCCTTCTGACCACATGAGGAAACCAAGGTGGTGGGAATTGACCCCACCGACCCAACCAAGATAGTTCGGATCAGGACCCAGCTCCTGGCCAAATAGGAACGCGAGCTCATCGATTTCTTGCGTGACAACCGCGATGTCTTTGCATGGCAGCCTTCTAACATGCCAGACATACCACGAGGGTCGCCGAGCATGCACTACGCCTCATCCCAGGCTTGAAGCCTGCCAAGCAGCGCCTACGTCGCTTCAACGATGAGAGACGTAGGGCCATAGGCGAAGAGATCACCAAACTCCTAGCAGCTGGATTCATCAGAGAGGTATTCCACTCTGACTAGCTTGCCAATCCTATTCTTGTTAAAAAGAAGACCGAGAAGTGGAGGATGTGCGTTGACTATACTGGCCTCAACAAAGCATGTCCGAAGGATCACTTTCCTTTGCCACGCATAGACCAGATAGTCGACTCCACCTCGGGTTGCGAGATCCTCTCCATTCTGGATGCCTACTTAGGCTATCACCAGATCATGATGAAAGAGTCTGATCAGCTCACAACCTCATTCATCACCTCGTATGGTCCATACTGCTACGTAACCATGCCATTCGGCTTGAAGAACATTGGCGCCACCTACAAAAGGTGCATGCAGTAATGCTTCACCGACCAAATCGACCCGCTCGATCAGCCTAACCAAACCGAGCAGCCAAGACCAACAATCGCCGTCTATGTTGATGACATAGTGGTCAAAATAGCTCAAGCCTATGACCTGATCACAAACTTGGCCGCAACGTTCATGAACCTCTGAAGGTTCAACATTAGGCTGAATCCTGAAAAATGTGTTTTCGGGGTTCCAAAGGGGAAGCTGCTAGGATACATTGTGTCCGAGCGTGGCATCAAGGCCAACCCTGAAAAAATCACGGCCATCTCCAACATGGGTCCCATATGCAACATCAAGGGCGTGCAAAGGCTCACCAGCTATCTGGCTACCCTGAGTCAATTCATCTCCTAACTCGACGAACGGGGGATGCCACTCTACAAGCTCCTAAAAAAGACATACACTTTCATCTGGACTGAGGAAGCCCATTAGGCCCTAGAGAGCCTAAAAGCATCCCTGACGTAGCCCCGATCCTTATCGCTCCCAAACGAGGAGAACCCCTTCTCCTCTACATCGTGGCCAGCAACCATGTGGTAAGCGTCGCACTGGTCGTCGAAAGGGAGGAGCCGGGACACCAACTTAAGGTCCAGTAGCCCGTATACTTCGTTGGCAAAGTACTCATCGACCCCAAGGTCCGGTACCCCTAGGTGCAGAAACTCCTATACGCCGTGCTGATGGCGACCCGGAAGCTCCTGCACTACTTCACCAACCACGAAGTCATGGTCGTCACTTCATACCCACTTGGGGACATCATCCACAACCGTGACGCCGCGGGACAGATCTCTAAGTGGGCACTCGAACTCATGGGCCACGACATGAGATACATCCCATGTACCGCCATTAAATCTCAGGCTCTCGTGGATTTCATCGCCGAATGGATAGAGGTACAGCTACCGACCTCGGACGTCACCCACGAGTACTGGACAATGTACTTCGATAGGTCCGTAATGGCACCCGGCTCGAGGGCTGGAGTGGTTCTGATCTCCTCGAACGGTAGTAGGCTCCACTACGCCATCCGCCTCCACTTTTTAGCCTCAAACAATGCCACGGAGTACGAGGCCCTCATCAACGGACTATGCATCACCATCGAGCTTGGTGCTACGCGACTCTACGTTCACGGTGACTCAGAGCTAGTCATTGATTAGGTCATGAAGGAGTCCTCCTACAAAAGCCCCCTCATGGCAACATACTACCAAGAGGTACGCAAGCTCGAGGACAGATTCTAGGGGATCGAGCTACATCACGTCCCTCGAAGGGACAACGATGCCACTGATTTTCTTGCGAAATTAGCTGCTAGGAGGGATCCATCCACAAGCGGGGTCTTCATCAACAACGTCCACGAGCCATTCGCCCGCATCCTAGAAGGTCTGATCCAGACACACCCCGACGCCAAGCCAGCACCCGAGGGCTTCGACCCCAATGCTAAGCTAGCGCTCAGGGGCTCTGATCCCAGTACCTCCGTGACGATGTCATCCACAAACGTCGCCGTATTGGCACTCGATCAAACCGACTGGCGAGCACCGCTACTCGCATACCTCCTCGAGGAGGTTCTCCCACCGGAAAGGACTGAAGCCCAATGGATCGCTCGACACACCAAGACGTTCATCATGCTCGGTGACGAGCTCTATAAATGGAGTCTGTCAGGAGTACTCATGAAGTACGTCCCCACCAACCAGGGAAAGTAGCTCCTTCTCGATGTCCATGCTAGGATTTGTGGACATCACGTGGCCCCAAGGTCGCTAGTCGGAAAAGCCTTTTGCCAAGGTTTTTACTAGCCCACAGCACTACGAGATGCAGAGGAGGTCGTCCACAGGTGTGAAGGATGCCAGTTCTATGCTTGGCAAACCCATTTGCCAGCATAGGAGCTCCGAACCATCCCCATCACCTGGCCATTTGCGATCTAGGGCCTTGACATGGTGGGGCCCCTCAAAAAGGGCCCAGGTGGCTTCACTCACCTACTCATAGTAGCTGTTAAGTTCACCAAGTGGATAGAGGCCAAGCCCATCACCAATATCTGCTCGAAGGAGGCAGTCAAATTCTTCCTCGACATCATCTACCTGTTTGGCGTTCCCAACTGTATCATCACTAACCATGGGGCTAACTTTATCGAAAAGAAGTTCCTAGACTTCAGTGATGGATACAGCATCAGGATCGACTGGGCCTCGGTCGGACATCCATGAACTAACGATCACGTCAAACGTGCTAATGGCATGGTCCTCCAAGGACTTAAGTCACGCATCTTTGACCGACTCAACAAGTACGCCGGGCGATGGGTTGTAGAGGTCCCAGTGATCCTTTGGATCCTAAGAATGACCCCAAACTAATCCACAGGGTTCACACCCTTTTTCCTAGCCTACGGAGCTAAGGCAGTGCTGTCCTCTAACCTCGACCACAGCGCCCCAAGAGTGAAGTCTTTTGACTACGACCGAGCCGTTGAGGCTCAACAAGACGCAGTTGACCTGCTCAAAGGGGCCCGTGAGATGACTGTCATTCGCTCCGCTCGCTACCAACAAACCCTCCGTAGGTACCACAAAAGGAAGATCAGAGGGAGGATACTCAAAGTCGGTGATCTTGTACTCTAGAGGACCCAATCAACAAAGGAAAAACACAAGCTCTCTCCACCATGGTAAGGGCCCTATACGGTGACCAAAGTAATCCAACCAGGCACCAACCGACTGGAGGACAACAATGGCAATGTTCCCACCAACACTTGAAACATTGAACAGCTATGTCGTTTTCCCCTAAATTTGGTCTAACAACTTTTTAGTCAACACTTACCCCTATAAAGTACCCCAGCTCGAACACTTTCAGCTCGGGTCGCTTGAGGGCTCCATAAGGGTACAATACTGAATACTACCTCTCATTTTTACTCTCCTTTTTATTGTCACATGGTAAACAACTTCGTCCCCAAACAGGAGCGCATTTCTTTTCCTTTGATTACCCTAAGTAACTTTTGTTCTTACTCCTAACCGAACGTACCCCGCCATGACCTACGGTTATGAGCAGCCGAGCCCCGTGGGTCATGCCAAGGCTCTTAAAAAAGCTGTAGCCTATAGAACTAATGGGCATGTATGAAAAAGGAAGGACAAAAAACAAAAGATATGCTAGGATAAAAACAAGGAACGGATAGTGATCCTATAAAAAATGGTACTGATGTATTCATTGATACAAAAAAACTGTTCACACGGGGACTCACCCATGAACTCAACTATTACATTTTCTACTACTACTCTAAATACTACTGCGGCCGCTTGATGACATCGCCTGAACACCGCCGAACGTAACCACCACCGCTGGGGGCCTGCCCAGTTCTGCTCCCCCGACTTCGACCAGCGCAATGGGTACCTCAATGGACCTACCCGCTTCCGCTTCCTCAACTTCGGTGAGCACAATGGGTACCTCAAGGGACCTACCCTATTTCGCTTCCTCGACTTCAATGAGCGGGATGGGTACCTCAAGGGCGTCACACCCATAGATGCTTAGTAGAAGAGCATGGGGCTCCTAACCTTCTCATGTAGTCGAGACAGCTCCTAGGCAGGGACGCGGCCACCAGGGTATGGCCACCATGGCTAGAAGAGATCTCATCAAACTTTATTAACTAGCCAACCCGAGCAGCTGCAGGCGCAGAACCCTCCACCGGCATGATCCTGAGCGACTCCCCCTCCGACAAGGCTTGCCTGACGAAGATCCACCGGATAAAGTCCACACACGGCTCCATCCCAAAGAAGGCCTTGCAGATGAATCCAGCACGCCTCCCCCTTCAGCTGAAGCCGCCCCTTCTCAGGCAAAAACGGCCAGCACTGTCCCAGGCAGCCTCTAGCTCGACATCACACTCTAGATTCACGAAAGAATCTATAAGTCCTCCCCTCGCTCACCCCCTCTCTCACTTAGGAATCGCCGTGACATATAGGCACTCTCGATGAGGAAGAAGGAGGAAGAGAGACAATAGTTGAAGAACAGGCAAAGGACTACGATGGAGAGCCCTCCCCCTCCCCCTATTTAAGGAAGGAACACGACAGCCGAAGAGGGCCAAAAAATCAGAGCAAAATACTCTCCCCTTCCCCCATTCAATGCGGATGGGAAACGATGGGACACATCTTGACCGATGAGACGCACGTTGGCCGATGAAACAACGTCAGGTCAGACAGAACACTGCCTGGTGAGACGAAACATGGCCTGGGTATGGCCCATCACTATCGCATGACCAGGCATGAAAACCAAAGTGTCGCCACACACAGGCAGCTCTCCGTATCCCTAGACGGGACTTGGAAAAACCCAAAACAGGATCTCCGCTGGGAGAGACCATCGGGCTTCCTAAGTCGATCGAACGGCTCAGAAAAACACACTAAGCGACAGGTAGGAAGCGAAGGGACGCCCCATGTAGGCCATGCCGACTCCATCACGAACGACGAGCACGGGTCCTGGTCGGACGTTTCCAATTGAAGCTCTCCAAATCCCGTCACTCAAGTTATCAAGGTAAACACTACTAACTCCCTCTATTTCTTTATAATGATTTCATACATCCATATGCGCATTCATTCTATACGCCCATGCCTCCCGGACGATTCAGGCCCTAAACCATCCGGGGCTCGAGAACTAAGCATCGCACATGCAGCGAAATGCATCACAACACTCCATGTTGCGTCATGAAGTGGTAGTTGCCTCATTCGACATGAGCAACAACAAAGCCAAGGGAGAAAAATGCAGATGAGCCCCATGCAGCCCTTGCCTAGTCTAGCAGATAGGGTTATCTCAACCTTCTCATTCGATCCTGAACCTCTTGCCAAGCCCACAGAATCTCCATTGAGGGGAGGCCGTTAGGCCACCCGGGTCGGTCTCCGGAACAACCCAGGCATATGTCGGGTTGTAGGTAAAGGAGCAGCGGAATGTCACAAGAGGGCTATGCCGACCCCGTCATGAACGATGAACCCGGATTCCACTCGATCATACCTGTTAGCGAACTCACCAAGCGCGTCACTCGAGCCTGAGCAATCGGGACAAGAGACAAAACTCAGCCCCTTCGATTGTGAGGAACCGAGGACGGGGTAACGCACACAACTCACATCGATCCCTACTAAGGCCCAACAAGGCTTGGGGGCTCAAGACACAAAAAGCCCAGGCCTACGACCCCAAACTCGCCCCTTTAGACTGTGCTCCAAATACCTAGATCTGCGACCCTGATCTCACCCCATCCGGCTATGCTTCAACTACGCTCCAAACACCTAGGTCTGTGACCCCGATCTCGCCCCATCCGGCTATGCTTCGACTGCGCTCCAAAACTACTTGGGTCTATGACCCCGATCTTGTCCCATCTAGCTACGCTTTGACTGCACACTAAAACACTTGGGTCTACGACCCCAAACTCGCCCCACTAGGATCCACGACTCTGACTCGCTCAATCCCACGGTATGCACCGACGCCAGAATCAACGAGCTCTGTTTCGTCTGATCCCTTGACTAACTGCCTTGCCCGATCCCATGGCGCGCACCGACGCCAGGATCAGCGAGTTCCATCTCAACTGATCCCTAAACTAACAAAACTAACCACCTCGACTGCACAATGACACTTTGGTTGACAAATCCATCTAAAACTAAAAAACACGCACACACGCCCGATAAACAAACACCCCCAGACGGTTCCGCCCGAACCACCAGGGGGCTCGGGGGCTACACCCCACCGACGAAATAAAAACCTCCCCCGCTAGCGACACGAAAAGCCCCCCAAACGGTTCTGCCTGAACTGGCCGGGGGCTCAGGGGCTACACCCACGGGTGTGCTCGCGCACATCCACTGTCAAGGCAAAAAAACCCCAGACGATTCTACCCAAATCGCCTGAAGGCTCAGGGGCTCCTGTCGGGTTCATAAACCCGGGGTCCTCGCAGACCGGCTTCCCAAACAAAGGCTCGGCCCAAGCTGACAACGCGCAACTCATGGGCCAGCCCAAGTATCGGAACAACGGGCCAAAAGGGAGATCCAATCACTGACCGGAAGGCCTGGCCGAGAAGGAACGGTGCCTGCTTTCTGACTTCGACCCACCTCTCCGATCAGAGCGCTCACTTCGGTCTCCAGCCACCTCCCGATGTCTCTCCGACCGGAAGGCCTAGCCAAAGCACTACTTCTGACTCCGACCCCACATCTTCGACCGAGGTATGCAAAGATCCTGCTCGCTGCTCTTCTCTGACCGGCACAACCAGAGCCGACTGGGACCAACCGACCGGGGACGCCCGCTCGGAAGGGACTAGGAAACAAACGGAGAAAGCAAGGTAAGGCACACAAGTCAAACCACGATGCCAGGGACCATACCCTGTCCACCTGCAGGAACAGTGCTCCACAACCGTCCTAACACAAATAGTGTTGTAGGCGCCGATATTTTTCCTACAGTATTGTGGGCTCCATTAAAACTCCCATACGATAAGCCCCCCCACATATCTCTGGGCATCGACAGTGTTGTGGGCGCCAGCTTTTACCATACCGGGAACATGGTAAAACCCCTTGCATGCCTCCAAGAATCAACAGTATGGCGGGCGCCTACGTCTGCCGCGCCCAAAGAAGATGACACAAACCTCCCACATGCATCTGACGTCAACAGTGTTGTGGGCGTCTACAGTCGTCCTGTACCCGCCGTCGTAGGCAGCAAGACTTAGAAACATACGAAGTCTCTCCCTCTCACTTATAAGGCCATCCCCTTCATCTATAAAAGGGGATGCGCTCTCTCCCAATAGACTCGGTTAACCCAAGTTGATCCAAGTTGATCAAAGTCATTCCATTTTCATTAGATCAATCAAGTTCACTAGTTCACAACCACATGACCGTCAGGTTTGGACCTCAAGCACACGCTTGAACACTTAGCTCATAGTCGAGCTCCTGTCGCTCTCGGCCTTTCCGACCAGAGCCAACCGGACCTCCTGTGCCCTCATCTTTCTCCTTCTCGTTTGTAACCCCACTGCAAACTTCGAGCACATGGGCTCAGGAATAAAGTCACCGACCGACTCAAACTGGACGTAGGGCACGTTGGCTGAACCAGTATCAACCATGTGTCATTGAGTGCTAGGCCACCTCCGATCACAACGTACGACAAAACTACAAATATTTATTTGTTGGTCGACATTATCAAACATTCAACTTGTTTGCTTTAGCTTGCTGCATAGTTGCAGCAGTCGCAGGTGCTACTTTTGATGTTGTGAGTGGTTCCTGTACCAATCACAAACGAACAGGCTTGTGAATGGAAACAAGGATGAGCAATGTTATGTATCCATTTAATTTTTATCATTTCTATAAAATTTAGAAGTTTACTTTATTTTATGATGACCATGGCATTCATAATATAAGTAAATATTAGCAATAATATGACAATGTCTTATTTATTCTCTATTGAATTAAAATACAACCTTGATATATTTTTTATTTTGTTGTAAGGCATAAAACATATTTACTCGTATTATATATCATAACTTTAGTTTTCATACTATTGAGGTGTTGATGTAGTTAGATATTAAGTTCCGTGACTTCTTTTGAAGATCCACCAAAATATATGATTTTATATTTTATTATAGTCGGCAAGGGGTCAGTCGTCATCATGTTAAAAATTGGTCTCTCTATTGATGAGTATGAATTATGCCCTAGACCATGCTCGATTTTCACATGTCAGACCGTGTCTAGAGTTGTACTGGTATATATATATACGAACAACTTGGACAAACATTTAATTTGATTAGATTGGAAGACAAACAGCTCAAGATTTTAGTTTATAGTTTGATTAGTTAGGCCATCAACTGATTTATGTTATTATAGTATTTTATTTATAATCAAAATTACATTAATCACTTAGTAATAAAAATATTTATTTATTACGTATTGGCTGAAGTTTCGAAAGCCCATAATACTATGCTCATTATTTTTTTTATAGAAAAGAAAGAATTAAAAAGTCATGGAAGAGGCACGGGATGTGGACGGGGCAACACTTTCCTTTGCAGGGGACCCGCACGGACTATAAAACACCTTCGAACGATAGGACAGAAAAAGAAGAAACGGAGACGAAAACTAAATAAGAACACGCACAAAAAATACTGTTTACCGGCTGGACGAAAATTTGATTTGATGGCAGAAAGGATGGAGAAGATGGTCGACGGACAAACCTGATCTCTTTCGATTTGGAAAGGCGAGAGACGTATAGACGTTAAAACAAAAACAAAGGCAGTATCTGATACTCGGACGAAACCGGACGGACGTTAAAAAAACAAAAATAAATCTGAGCTAAGAAGGAAAAGATGGTCGACGTAGGAATTAGGAAAATCTCCACATATGTGAGTGCTAGAGACCGATTTGGACAGGGTTAAATTAACACCGGTGACCAGAGCCCTAGAGAAAAACGTGAGAAGATGTTGGGATACACGAACGGAAGGGACCAAAAATAATGGTTAATTTCTACTTTTATCTTTTTCTATCAAGATGGACTAGGATTCGTATTCAACTAACTATGGAGCGAAGGGATCTATATATTCAGATTAGGATTCCAGCAATGTAGGTTACCTCAAGAACTTATGCCCATATGTCATAAATAAAACATGAGACGTGTAGACAGTTTAACATTCACGGAGTTAGTTAGAGGAGGCCATAGCAAAAGAATGGGAAGACATTTTGCCTCTTAGATATAGATATAGAAAAGGTGAACCCAAGCCTCGTTCGTTAGATGGCCGTTGTGGCAGGAAAGAGCAATCCATGACTAAAAATCCAACGCAATGGAGAGCGCCAATATATGTGGTTTAGAGAATTTGATTCCTAACTACTAGTAAAATACATGAGCTGCACCTGATAGCTATGTAAAATGACTTGTTTATGAATGCTTTATGTGTACATAAAAGATAGCTTCTAATAACAAATCGTAAACAAAACAACAACCCACAAAGATGTTTCCAAATTGCAAGTCTCATGTGCATAATAAAATATATGAATCTAAAAAAGCTCAAATGACTCAGGTGCATAGTAAAAGCTATGATTCTAGAAAGCTCAAATGACTTACAATTTGGAACGGAGGGACACATGATATATCTTTGATTAAAAAATATGTTCTTTTTACCCTATGTTCTCTAAGAGGGACACTTGTTAGAATGTTAGATGATGAAATTGATAGAATAGTTCTTTTTTATGGAAAAAAATGTAGGTGGTTAGAAATCCTGGTTGATATGGAAATGGAACCCAAAAACATAGGTTTTATACACCATGAACCCAATACAACAACCAAACTATCACTTCGATCCATCGAAACGATTGTTTTATATTAGGGTGTCCCACGCCTCGATTTTGGAGCGAGACTAGTGATGAAAGAATCGCTAGCGAGCGTCTCTCTCATACCTCTCTCAGCTCCACGTCAACGCGATCCTACTCAAGCCAACGATGTGGTGGCGTTCAGGCAAGCCATGGAGACGCTGGGCATCTAGCAGGCTAGGAAGCCGTTTATAGTTCTGTACAGCTCCTTTTTATTTCCTTTTCATTCTTTTGTCTTGGTTGTTCTTCCAAACGCTGAGACAAGTATGTAAATGTTTCTTTCCAACTCTATAATGAAAAGGCAGGGCTGTTCCCCGCTCAAAAAAAAAAAAACACGCGATCCTACAATGTCGCCGCCTGTTGCGGACGCCCTTATTATAGCTGAATTTCGGTGCCATTCTCCAAGCAAAGTAATGTCAATTTTGTTCATATACTTGCCCGGAATTTTGTGCAGGGTGCTACGATCCCCCGAGATGACAAAAGTATACACAAGACGTCATAAACGTTCCCCTCCCTAAAGAAATACGCTGATTGATAAGGGAAGTGCAAATGTAGTTCATGTGCACAACGGGTATAAATGGTTGTTGTGCATAGGACCATAGAGGTCCAGACATATCTTGATACATGCATGATGCTTATAGATTATCCGGCTGTATGATGGCAACGGCTGCTGGTGAAAGGGAGGGCGGAATCGATTCTGCCGTGTCATCCCCCCTCGCGCGTAGAATTTGCTGTGGTGTTAATATGAGTTCAAGTTTCTTTCATCCTTCATGTGCTTCATATATACGCGTACGTTTCATAGGAAAATGGTGCTGGGAATGGACCATCCCCATCTATCTATCTATCAGTCTCCTGTTGCTGACGTGTGCAAATATGGCCTGACCTTTGTCGTTGGGCCTGTGGAAGCCCAAAAGTTTATCCGGCCCGGTCAAGAGAACAGTCCAGGACGACTTTTTATGCTGGATCACCTATTTGCATTTCAAACACTATCACGGCATGTTTCAAAAGAAAAATGAAGTCAGAGATGTCTCTCCGATAAAAGTGAAGTCAGATGCGAGGGAAGATATATAAAGAAATATACTAGTGGGTGGTGAAATGAAGTCTAATGAACGCGCACTCATTTGTCATTTCTGTACTTTTCTGAATGAACAACCCATTTCGTAAGACCTCCCTCCTTTTCCGAGCCAGGAATCCAACTATAATAAATCACACATCTCTGTACACACAGATTTTGACACGAAATATATATTTAGCTATTCGTGGCCGACAAGAGCCTGTGCGCGAGGAACGCGCCGAGCGCGAACCCGGCGACGGCCGCGGCGACCATCTGCCCCTTGCCGCCGAGGGCCTCTGCCCACGTCGTCGCCTCCGCCCGCGCCGCGCACTCCTCCTTGGCCTCGATCAGCCTCGCCATCACCATGTCGGTCCCGGAGACCGGCTGCTTGGGCACGGTGAGGGACAGCACGGTGCCGTCGAAGCGGCCGGCGACCCCCTCGAGGTTGGCCGTCTGCGGCAGCTGGAACGCCTTGTGGAACCGCACGTACCCGGCGGGACGCTCGCCGCGGACCGTCAGCCGGCCGCCGCAGTCCACCTGAACCTTGAAGTCCTCCTTCTTGAACCCTTCATCATCTCATCTCATGAGGCCTGATGGCATGCAGACGCGATCGATCGAACGTGGAGTAATTACCTGGGAGATTGAGGCGAATGATGTAGCTATTGGCGCCGTCGTGCCACTCGAGCTTGGGGTCGATGTCGGCAACGCCACCGCAGGCCTCTGGCGCCGCGGCTGCGCCGCCCTTGGCTGGTCCCTTCGGCTTGCAGCTGGCCATGAATTGCGCTTGATCTGATCTGGAAGCCGGGCGCTCTGGTGATCGATCCGTCGATGGATCGGATGGTGGTGATCGAGCTGCTGCCGCTAGCTAGAGCTGATTAGTCGTATTACCGCACAGGAGTCCAAGGCCCAACGATCGTTAGGTTAGCTTATATAGTACGTAGCGGCACCACTGTAGGTGTCTGTTTTGTTTTGTGTGTTTTGTTGGTTATTCCAAACTTTTCTTCAAAGTACACGTTGCAGCAGAAAATCGAGTTTGTCGTCGACGTCTGGGTAAAGGCTAGGGATCTCTAGCGGCCGGTGCCTTGCTTTCGGCACCCATGCGGTACGCTACTCAATGCAAACCCTCGTCTCAAGAAAACACAAGTGTATCGCTCGTTACCGAGGGAAAGAAAAAGAAAGCAAAAATTCAGGTTTTTTTCCCCCACCTGGCCGGGTACGATCTAGCGGAATTGTTAGCCTTATATAAACATCTTTTATAACTGGTTTACTACTCTATTCGTTCCAAATTATAAGTAGTTCTAGTTTAAGTGTCAAACTTCTATAATTTGAATCAAGTTTATAAAAAATACACAAACATCTAAAACATCGTAGAAGATTCATCATATATACAATAAAACATATTTTGATAGTGTATTTTTATTTAGGGTAAAGTACATTTATTAACCTCCAAGTTGTGCCCAGTCCGATTTTCAAACTTTAACTACAGAACAGGGTAACATATACCGTCCAACTATCGAAATCAAATAAATTTGGTCAACTCACTAGTTTTAGAGGTAGTTTTCTATATTCTAAAAATTATAAAAAATTGATTTGATCTCTAAGTCATAACTAATTTATTTTAAACCACAAAAATCTGAAACTAGTAACATTTTTTCTAAAAATATTATTTGCCTATTTGGAACTGGTTTATTTATTTTCCTATTGGTTTATTGCTTGTAGTCATGCTCATTATTTATTTATACAAATAAGATTTTTTTGTGAGCGTGTCATTATGACACGTGTTTCATTAAGTAGAAGTAGAATGCCAAGGTTACACCAATCTGAAGCAATCCTTAGATTGACGAGGAAGGACGGAACAATGACGGTAGACGCGTGAACCAATGGTGATCCAGGGATTACCGTTAAACCCACACAACAGCAAGACCAACAAGAAAAAGCAGGGGAAAAGGACCCTCCGCCTCAAGCCTAACCGATCGGACCTGATGACAGAATACAACATATATAAACGTTGGGTTGCTAACATATGTGAAACATCTAGTTTGGTTTTGATGAATTGATGAAACCCTAAGTGCTAACCTATTACTCTAGTGATTATGAGATAGGTAGCACATTTCAAGTGATGGAGCAATTGGTGATGATCATGATGAGGATGATGGTGGAGGCCATGAAGATGATCAAGTGCTCGGCTTGGAAAAAGAAGAAAGAGAAAAACAAAATGGGCTCAAGGCAAATGTGAAATCCATAGGGCCATTTTGTTTTAGTGATCAAGACACCTAGTGGGTGTGATCATATTTAAGATAGATAGCCGTACTATTAAGAGGGGTAAAACTCGCATCGAAATACGGTTATCAAAGTACCACTAGATGTTCTAATTCATTTCATATGCATTTAGATTCTAGTGGAGTGCTAACACCCTTGAAAATTTTTGTGAAAATATGCTAACACACGTGCACAAGGAGATACACTTGGTGGTTAGCACATTTGATCAAGGCTGGAGAAGTTGGTGAAGTGAAGGAGGTATTTTCCTCTAACCGGACGCAGGTCACGCAGTGACCAGACTCGGGGTTCGGCGCGTCCGATCATCAGTGCAGTGAAGAGCGTGGCGTCGGTCTCTGACCGGACGCTGGCTGAAGAAGTGACCTGACACGACAAAAGTGCATCCAATCATGTATGACTTATGCTGATGCAAGCCGTTTCGCAAAAAAGTGATGAGCGGACGCTGGTGTGCACCCGGTTGGTGCCGAATGGACGCGTCCGATCGCGTTTCGAGCGCTCTAGGAGCTCTCTGGAAATGATCTGACGCAACTCGACTCGGCGTATGGAGAAGTGATCGGTGCATCCGGTCGTTAACTGTTGGCGCACGGGATTTTGTTGATCTAACGCGGGGCTGGCGCGTCCAGTCTCTGTATCGACGTGTCCGGACTTTCTTTAACTTTAGCGTGGGAAGTTTTCGACCGTTGAGATCGGGTGGCACAAGTTTGAAGAGGAGGACACGTGGCAATCATCCGATGACCAGACACTGGGGCTGTGCGTCTGGTCAGGCGGACCTACATGTCCGGTCACCCCGAGTTGGGCTACAGTGAGGAGCCCAACGGCTCTATTTCATGGGTCCTCCTATTTAAGCCCCTTGGCCGGCTCAAGCTCACTCTCTTGGCCATTTGCATTGACATAGCAACCTTGTGAGCTTAGTTAAAGCCCTCCCACTCATCTCCATCATTGATTCATCATCTTTATGAGATTGGGAGTGAATCCATGTGCATTGCTTGAGTGATTGCATCTAGAGACACTTGGTGATTGTGTTTCGCTGCGGGATTCGCTTCTTTCTCTTGGTGGTTGCCACCACCTAGATGGCTTGGTGCAGCGAGGATTATCAAGCGGAGGAAGGTGATTGTCTCTGGCTCCAATCATGATGATTGTGAGGGGTTCTTGACCTTTTCCTGGCAGAGAGCCAAAAGGTACTCTAGTCAATTGCTCGTGGCTTATGTGATCCTTATCTTGTGTTGGTTGTGCGGCACCCGATTGTGGGTTTAGTGTGTGATGCCAATTAGCGCGTGAGCCTCCAAGTGAGTGTATCATCACAATGGGGACTAGCTTGCCGGTAAGCAAGTGAACCTCGGTGAAAAATCTTGTGTCATCTTGTCCCAAGGATTTCATTGGTTATTTTGTGATTGATTGATTGATCATCGCTTGCCTCATTGGTATAATCTCACTATCTCACCCTTGTATTTACATTCTTAGTGTAGCTAAGCTCTTTAGTGTAATTAGTTTTGAGAGCTAGCTTATGTCGGATCTAGTGGTTAGTGAGGTTCTTTAGTTAGTCTTTGAGAGCTCACATACTTAGTGGTAGTGACATAGCCTCTTGTGTGGACTAGAGATCATAGTGATTAGAATTGTGGATAGAAGGCTTGCATTTTGAGTAGGCTCACGCAACACTCGCTTCGCTTCATAATTGTCTAACCACCTTGTTAAGTGTTGTTGTAAAATTTTTTATAGGCTATTTACCCCCTCTAGCCATCAGGACCTTTCAACATGTGATGAAGACGCGGTGGCAAAGTATCCGCCAAGAGGAGACGACCAACATCCAGTAGCACGGACAAATAAGATTCAAATAGTTTTAATACACTACGTGAAAAACGGTTTGTAGCAACGGGAGAAATTCTTTGTAGGGGCGGCTGATGATGGAGCCACCCCTACAGTGGCGTGCTTGGGAGCCACGACACCAGCCGCCCCTACAAATGGAACAGCATGGGCGACTGGTGATACGAGTCGCCCCTATAAATGGGTCGGATTTGTAGGGGCGGCTCACTCACCAGCCGCCCCCGGTGTTGCTATTTGTAGGGGCGGTTGGTGATTGAGTCACCCCTACAAATGCCCTGTGTATAAATACCTGTGATTTGTAGGGGTGGCTCAATCACCAGCCGTCCCTATAAATGACCCACATATAAAACAAACTGCATCACCTTCTTCCTCCTCGGGTCACTCACTTCAACCCATGAAAGAAAGGTGGGGAGGCCTTGGGCACCTCCCAAAAATTGCTCTACTAAGGGGGAAGGTTTTGGTCTCATATCCTTTGATGGAGAGGTTGTAGAAGGTAAGAAAATGATATTCCACACTTTTTTTGAAGTTTTAATGGTTGATTAGTGAGTAATTAGACTTTTGCTTTTCTCTCTCTTCTATGGTGCTTGAGCTACTTATGAAGCAAATTAGACCAAAGTTTTGAATGTACTTGGGTAAATTAGGTAGGGGAACAAGATCATACCCTTATTTGGTCCATGTTTCTTGATTTTAGTGAATAATCAGTTAGTTTTATGGATGTTTCATGTGCATGTAGATCTAGATCTAGGGTTTAGTTTTTTTATTAATTTTGTTTTTGTAAATTTATGTTTGATGAAATTGAACTAGGGTTTGCATGAAAGATATTGGGTAAAATATAATTGTTGCTAATTGTTGTCTTTGAAATTGTTTATTGTAGTCAACAAATATGTATTTTAATTATTTATGGATAAATGGGCCATTAATTAATTTTCCTCTACCATGGTGTGTTTGTATGCTTCATGTAATTATATTTGATTTATATTCATATATATCTAAAGTATATATAATTATTCCCAAGTAATAATTAATTTGATTCATTTATATATATATATATATGAATAAGTAGTCCTTTAATATTTGTTTTGTTGTTGTTGTAAAAGATGGAGTACAGGAACTCTTAGATGTATGGTTCGTTAAGGTTCAAGGTAGGTTTTCATGAAGAGGTGGATAAATTTATTGAAGCCGCAAAGAAGTATGCAACGGTATTGATAGAGAATAAGGATATAATTATTTATCCCTATAAAGATTGTAAGAACCGTATGGCATGGATATATGTGACTATCATTAGATCACATTTGATTATACGAGGATTTATTGAGGACTACACAATGTGGATTCATCATGGTGAAACAGTTATTGTTAACGACGAGGATGAGGAGGAATACGATGACAAAACCCTAGAATTCCTGTCCCAATATTCAATAGAGCTTGATGCATGAATGGATCCCAAGTTTGGCAATGAACAAGGTGGTGATGCTGGTGGTTGGGATGGTAACGATGAAGGTGGTGCCAATAATGATGGTAGAGCACGTGTTGGGGATAAAGATGATTTGGAGGACATGATTCGAGTCCTTGGACTAGAGATTTTACTAAAGAGCCCAAAAGGTCTAAAAATTTTAGAAAGGGTGACAAAAGCATCGAAGGAGACTGTGTATGGTGTTGAAAAGGGTTGTCCGACACATTGGACTTTGCTACGTTTTGTGCTTGAGCTACTCATCCTGAAGGCTAAGTATGGGTGGTCAGACTGTAGTTTCAATGATATATTGCATCTCCTATCATGGGTGCTGCCACAACCAAACTCAGTTCCCGCCAACACATACCAAGCAAAGAAGGTCATAAGTCCATTGACAATGAGGGTTGAAAAAATCCATGCATGCCCCAACCACTGTATACTTTTTTGTGACGAAACGTTCAAGTCACTGGATAAATGTCCCCGATATGGGGCCAGCCGGTACAAGAACAATGAACTTTATGGTGGGGACGAAGCATCCATAGGGAAAAAGAGAAATAAGAAGGGTACAAAAAAGGTGTTACAAGAATCTCAGCTCTCAAAGGACACTCCATTTGGCAACGATGCAAAGCAGAGAAGAATTCCTGCCTTGGTAATGTGGTGCCTGCCAGTGACCGACCGCTTGAGATGTATCTTTCTAAACCCTAAAGAAGCCGCACTCATGACATGGTGGGATGATGAGCGCAAGGTGGATGATGATAAGATTACACATCTAGTTGATTGTAGTCAGTGGCAAAGGTTCAATGAGAAGCACAAAGAATTCAGCGATGACCCAAGGAATGTACGGTTTGGCTTTAGCACTGATGGAATGAATCCCTTCAATGAGAGGATGAGCAACCATAGCACTTGGCCAGTGATCTTGACCATGTACAACATCCCAATGTGGTTGTGTTAGAAGAGAAAGTACCTTCTTCTCACTATTCTTATTTCTGGCCCTAAACAACCAGGCATTGATATAGACGTGTTCCTCGAGCCATTCATGCAAAAAATGAAGAGGCTATGGAGGCATGGGGAGCCGATGTACGATGTGTTCTAAAAGGAGGACTTCATATGTAGAGCAATAATATTTGTTACTACCAATGATTACCCCACGTTGTTTGCTTTGTCTGGACATATCAAAGGGAAGACATGATGCTTGGTTTGCTTAGATGGTACTACATGGGTGTACCTAGATGCATCCAAGAAGATAGTTTATCTAAGGAACCGATGCTTCTTAAAGATAAGTCACAAGTACCACAACAAATTGTTCTTTAGATTTTATAACAACACCCTGGAGATTGAACCCCCTCCGGAGAGACGTCATAACGGAGAACACGTGTACACAATGGTGAAAAACATATGCATCCTCTATGGAAAGAAGAATTCGGATGGGACGAACAGAGATAGAAGCACATCTCCTATCGAAGGCGTACCTTTCAAGAAACAATCGATCTTCTTTCAGTATCTGCCTTATTGGCTAGACTTGGAGGTTGGTCATGCCATTGATGCTATAAACATGCAGAAGAATGTCTTTGAGAGTCTCATTGCTACCTTGATGGACATAGGCAAGTCGAAGGATGGTCTGAAATCACAGAAAGACATGGTGCAGCTAAACGTGATGCCACAGCTTCATCTAGTACCTGAGGCTAATGGAAAATACACTCTGCCCATGTCGTGCTTCAACCTAACACCAGACAAGAAGAGAGCTATATGCACTTTCCTGAGGGGGGTCAAAGTTCTGACTGGGTTTTTAGCGAATGTAAAGAAGCTAGTGTCGATAAAGGACTTGTCAATAACACACTGTAAGGCTCACATTGTCATGTGATGCTACAGTGTTTCTACCTATTGCAATCAGGGCTATAAAGCCAGAGTTCTTAAAAATGGCCATCACCCGCATGTGCTACTTCTTTTTGAAGATCTCATAGAAGACAACTAGCAAGCAAGAGCTGAGTAACCTACATGAATTTGTGATGGAGACACAAAATCAACTAGAGATGTGTTTACCTCCTGCTTTTTTTGATATAATGCCACATCTCATGATTCACATGGTTCATCAGATACAGGCGTTGGGCCCTTGCTACTTGCATGAAATGTGGTCCTACGAGCAGTTCATGTCGGTTCTAAGTCGATACATGCATAATTGAGCATACCCAGAGGGCTCTATGATAGAGGGTTACAGTACTAAAGAAGTCATCGAGTGCTGTCAAGAGTACCTAAAAGTACAGAAAGGGATTGGTAAACCCGATTCTCATCACAAGGGTAGGCTGGCTAGGAAGGGCACCAGTGGTAGAAAAATGTCCATCGACCATGATTACAAAGAGGTGAGTCAGGCATATTACAGTGTCTTGCAGAGTACACAACTGATGCAACCATACATTGATGAACACTTGGATATCATTATGGCAGAGAGAAATGGTCGTTTGGATGATTGGGTCATGAAATAGCACAGGCAATGACCAACTACATGGTTGAAGGACCAAAACATACCGCATGGAGAAACCATAGACTCTATTACCATTAGTAGGTTGGCAGAGGGGCCATCGAGACAAGTGGCATCTTGGAATGCTTATGATATCAATGGGTATACGTACTATACCCACGCAAAGGATAGTAAATATGTGAACCAAAACAGTGGTGTTTGAATAGAGGCTCTCGATGGATTGGGGCAAAAGATCCAATACTTTGGCATTATTAAAAAGATATGAGAACTTGACTATGGAAGGGATATAACGGTGGCTCTGTTTCGATGCCGCTGGATCAAACAACACCAACTGAAAGAGATTGGATTGAGAGTCCTGGACGTCGAAAATCTAGGCTACCAAGATGACCCTTGGGTGCTCGCTTCACGTGTCGCATAAGTTTTCTATATGTTCGACCCACAAAGTAACCTCCCTCCAAAAAAAGACAAAGCACGTGGTTGCCTCCGAGAAACAGCACATTATCAGAGTTAATGGCGTGGACGATGTTGAAGCTTACAATAACTACGATGAGATGCTGCTATTCATAGACTTTCCTAAGAAGATCAGTGTTTTGGAAAAGAACCTACCCAAAGACATATTGTCATGGGAACAAAAAGGTGTCAAGGGAAAAGTCGTTACAGCGGGCTAGCTAGTTGTTGAACGTGGAGTGCTTGTGTAAGTGTGTGTTTGTAAGACTTCATTTATGCATGCATGTGAGACTATATATTTATGTATGTGTGTAAGACCATATATCTATATATGTGTGTGAGACTATCCTTTGCAATATCTAGATGAATCTATTTCAACATCCACTCATCATCTTTACAGCTGAATTCATTTAGTGGTTGAAAATCAGGTTTGAAGCTATCATTTTCTGAAATTCAAAATGTGAACTGTTCAAATTTTGTAAAATAAAAAGATGACCAAAATAAAAGTTGTAGATAGTGATGTGTTCAACAACTTTTATATTCATCACCTTTACAGCTGAAATCATTTAGTGATTGAAAATCAGGTTTGAAACTGTCATTTTCTAAAATTCAAAATTTGAACTGTTCAAATTTTGTCTAATAAAAAGATGACCAAAATAAAAGTTATAGATAGTGATGTGTTCAACAACTTTTATATTCATAACATTTACAGCTGAAATCATTTATTAGTTCAAAATTAGGTTTAAAGTTGTTATTTTCTGAAATTCAGATTTGAATTGTTTAAAATTAGTGACAAAGATGGATGACTATACTAAAATGATAGAGCATGATTTTAAAAAATTTTAGGAAAAAAAACTATCGCATTTGGAGTTAGTATAAGGAAAAAAACTAGTTACAAGTTTCAGCCACAGATTAAAAAGAGAAATCACACTTGTTCATCATTGATCATCATGAACATTTGTGATTTTTCTTTTGAATCTCTGGGTAAAATTTGTAACTAGTCTTTCTCCCTTATACTAACTTTAAATGTGATGGTTTTTTTCTAAAATTTTCTAAAATCATGCCCTATCAAGTTACTGTGTTGATTTGGTCATTCTTTTCGTTTGACAAAGTTTGAACAATTCAATTTTTTAAATTTAAAAAAATGACAAGTTCTAACAAGATTTTAAAATACTAAATGATTTCAGCTGAAAAAATGATGAATACCAAAGTTGTATAACTTATCAAGATCTATAACTTTATTTTGGTCATTTCTTCGTCTACAAAAGTGATAATAAACATTGTTCACAAATCAACATGTCTCTCGTATAGTTTATGAAACTATGAGTGATATGTAGGATTTATGAACAATGTTTACTAACACTTTGTTAAATAAGAAAATGATCAAAATAAAAGTTGTAGATTGTGATGAGTTCAACAACTTTTATGTTCATGACTTTTCTAGTTGAAATCATTTAAGGTTTCAAAATCTTGTTTGAAGTTACCATTTATTAAAATTTCAAAATTTGAAACTATTCAAATTTAGTCAAATGAAAAGATGACCAAAATAAAAGTTAGTAGATAGTGATTGTATTCAACAACTTTTATGTTCATGACTTTCTTATTTAAAATCATTTAAGATTTCAAAATCTTGTTTGAAGTTGCCATTTATTGAAATTCAAAATTTGAACTTTTCAAATTTTGTCAAATGAAAAGATGACAAGAATATAAGTTATACATCTTGATGAGTTCTACAACTTTGATGTTTACAAAATTTTCATTTGAGGTCATTTCGTGTGCTAAAATTCTATTAGTTATTTTAAAATTCAAATTTTCAATTTTAAAATATTGTTTTTATGAAGAAGAAAATATAGAATTATATCTATATATCTAATAAAATTGTTCATATATACATATATTTATATATATAGAATAATAAAAAAACTAATATATAAATTTACATTGTGTTCTTTATATATGAAGGAATTACAGAATCAGTAATTAAAATAAATTAAAAAATATTTGTAGGGGCGGCTAACTCAGGAGTCGTCCCTACAAATGAACTCACTCCGGTATATAAACTAGAGCCCACGAGCAGGTAGAATTTTTTATAAGTCCGGACGCTATTCTCCTCCACAACGTCAGTAGGCTGCCGTCTCTATGCCCTACCTCCGTCGCCTCTGTGCCCTACCTCCACCGCCTTCATGCCCTACCTCCGTCGCGCCGTACCTCCCCCGATCCACCTCTAACCCCTGGTCTGTCTCCTGCCCTACGCGCCGCTGTTCCCCCCAGAAGCTAGGGTTTCCACCGTCGTTCCCCTTCCCATGGTAGCTAGGGTTTCCGCTGCCGGTGCCCGTGCTCCCTCCCCTTGGCAGCCCTGGTGCCAATGCGCTCTCCCTCCGCCGCCTCTGTGCCCTACCTCCACCGCCTCTGTGCCCTAAATCCGTCGCGCCGTACCTCCCCCGATCTGCCTCCAACCGAGTAACCGAGGAGAGGTCCACACCCACTGCAATAGCTCCGCATCTGGATCTCAGCCTCATCGCCGTCGTGCGCGCCCACCGTCTACCAGTCTGCAGCACCGACTCCTACCACCGTCTTCGCCTTCATCGGCATCTTCTAGTGGCAGCAGCAAGGGAAGGGAAGGAACTCTATTCTGGTCATGGCTGTGTCTTCTCTCCCGAGTCGAGTCCTCATCGGATCTGGTACGTACTGCTCCTCGCTTCCGTATCATACATACCACGCCATGCTCCTCAATTCTGTTTTCAATTTTAATAACTCGACCTGACTTGATCCATGGTCTATGCTTTCCTACTGTTTGTTTAGATTTATGGCAGCCGTTTCAAATTTTAAATACTTGACTTAGACCTTCGCTCGATCCATGCTCCACACTTCTGTATGTTTTGTTTAGATTCATAGAACAAATGAGATTTTTTTGACGGAGTGAGTAGTGTATGTTCGTAGCAATTTAGAGGAGGAGAACAACATGCTATTGTGCGTGGGATGTTTAGTGTTTATTATCCACCACTTTAGTTGTTTGTTTAGAATGGTGTTTAATTTCTTAAGTTCTAATGCACTGTCCACGATTAAATATAAACAGTTGATGAGATATTGAATTCAACGATGCAGTGGTACTATTTTAGTACATAAGATTAGACTAACGAACCCTATCAGAAGCATGTATTACACATTTTGATCCACCGCCATATAAAGTATATAAAGTTTGCCAAGGTACATACAAAAGCATATGCACATAATCCTGCTGTAAAAATAGTGAACAGAAAAAAAGTTGATGAGCTCTCACCAATTTAGGGATATGAAAACCAACTTGACCCACATCCATTGAAGGGGTCTTCTTCAAATTGTACCATGGAGTATAAACTACATCAATGTTATTGACTTTATTACCTGCACCAAAATGAAGAAATCATCACATGTGCCAGACTATAGCTTGTATAATATTCCACATTCTTGCAAGAAAACATAAAGCCAAAATCTATGATATAATATTGTCTCTTTGTAGTTTGTCCAACCTTGAATGGAATTAGCTTTGACAAGCTATGCACAGTCTTCCAGCAAACCCTCACTCATGTCATCCATTGTTTGACCTTTATTCAATCTCACATATACATGTGCAGAGGACATCTTATCTACATGAAACATGTATTCACCAAAACCAGTTTAAGGTAAGAAGCACGATCCCTTAATTGTAGAACTTAATGAGGAAATGCAATGAACAAAACTCAACGATATGTACAAAAGGTGAACTTAATATAAACAGTAGAAAGCATTGACTATCCGACAATTATATAGACTAGTTGTCCAGCACAAAACATAGAGAAGAAATGATTTCACAGCCACTGGTAACCACTAAGGAGCACTGTTTACTAATGAATGTAGGCACACAAGTACACTACTGTATAATGATTAATGAGATGGATCTTTTCCCTGAGCACAATGACAGAAATTAGTGCATACTACCAGCAAAAAGATATGATGACAATAGAATGCCAAAAATTTACTAGCTCTTCATTGTTCTAGACCTGACAAAGTGACAACCAAGAAATTTAGATTAACTTCATCCTTTAGATAGAAAATGTCATTCCACAACAAAGATTTTTTTTACTTCTACCATTGTTTCTGCATCACCAACACTATATTATTATGGTGCTTCAGTCTTAAATTGCTTTCTAGATTGGTATGCTCGCTTGCTTCCATGCACCCATCTGGTTTGTCCTCCGCTGTTGCTTCTCTTGGTTCCATCGGCCGATGATGCAAACTATAGCAATCTGAGGTGGGTATTCTTCCTGTTGGTGCTTTTTTGTCTTCTTGTGTTATCTCATATCTTTCATCAAATCATGGGATACGTCCATTCTCAAGCAACTAGTTGTAGGCATGCCTACCTGATGGCTGGGATGGACGTGTCCCATGCTTCCATGGGAGCCATGAACTTGCCTCAGCAATTTGTGTTCTTATTTGCCACCTATGGATGATTGCAGTTAGTTTGCAAGATGATCATAAGTTAGTTTGCTAGTTAGCTGAGGCCTGTATTTTTTTGTGCCTATGATGTCCACCATTTTTTTGACTGAAGCTGATACAATTGTGAGATCCTTTTCATGTCTATGAAGATAACAATGCCTAGTTGAGTAATGGAATATGCACATTGATGACCTTGGACTTGTGAGGTACTGGAGCATTGTTTCTTCTATCTTCTGCTTATGCTTCTCATGGCTGTCATCAAACCATGTGAGACATCCATGCCCAAGCAACAGCTGGGCGGTTGTGATAATCTGATGGCTGGGCTGGATGTCTCTCATGGTTTCATGCCTGTCATGATCTTGATTTTCTACTATCTGTTTGAGGTTTGTTGCTGTCTATGTTTCTTAAGCTCCAAGTTCAAGGTCAAATGAAAAGGTAATTAAATCTGAGGCAAATCGATTGAACTAACCCTCATCTTATCAACATCTTATACTTGCTTTCATCGATCTGCATCTATCTATCTATCTTCGATCCATCCATCTAGCCTGCAAATGCAGCTAGTCTACAGGCTAGCCCTTGCATTGAGAGATATTTCACAACAACTCCCTGTGATGCCTACAATAGTTTTTCAGCCCCCATCTTCTTATTGCCTGTGCTGCCTGTGATGAACTGCCCTAGCTACATGTGATGCCTATGATGTACCCTAGCAGCATGTACCACTAGCCTATGATGCCATTTTTTAACCTGAGCACTGAGCATATGTCATTTTCTATGATTGTTACTGCCTATGATGCCTCTATTATGTTTCAACTGAGCATATGTCATTTTTGCCTACTATGGCAAAGATTTTCGAACAATGACCAGAAAGTGTTCATGGAGTCGGCTATAGCTGCCACCCCTACCAATGGATTGTGCTACTGTAATGTTTTGTTCCTTCAGTTCAAGAATATCAAATTGGGACTTCCTTTTTGCCTCCTATTCAATAGTGAAGCCATGTTTCAGCCTCATCATTCCATAGTGTCCTGGTTCCTCTAGTCTACTGACTGCTAGGTGAGCTGGCATTTTTCTTTTTTTTAATTTCTTGTAACACCAACAACACTATATATATTGGTGGCCATTTTTCTGTTGATGCAATGCAATGTACTATTGTTTTGGCAGTTTTCTCACGGTGCATGCATTCTTACATGTAAGACATATACCTGCTAAGAATTAGGCTTTTTATCCCTGAGACCAGCGATTTTGCTTTAGCATTTGAGGTATGTGTTAGTTCACTTGTTATGCCAGAATTAGAATTACAAGCAGCAAGTGCATTACTACATCAAAACACAATTATTTGATAAACAGTAAGGAACAGATATCGGGCACACAGGTGATATAGTATCGAAGTTAAATATTTGCATGCTTGTGGAATGTCCTAAAGCTAAACAGTAAGGCCAATAATCCTCCTCAACTATTTCTGTACTTGCCTGGCACTATACTAGTCGATCCAATTATTTTGATGCAACGTGCATGCTATTGGTTTTTAGTGACCGTCCGGGCACAGGTCCAATCAGGCGATGGAACTGGCTCATTACCAGTTGTACTTTACCTTAATACTATAGAAGCAAATCCTAGTTTAAAGCAATACAGTTGCTGGAATAAGCTTGCTTTGGGACAGTTCAAAGTAGTGTATCTATTTATATTGCATGAGCTGGAGAAATGATTTACCTTTCTATTGCTATGCTTCATTCTAAGGTGATAACTTGCGTTGCTTGTCTAGCCAATTGCCTCATTTGGTGTCTGTCATATGTGAGATATGGCTTGCTCGATAACCTTGCAGTTGACCTTAATATCATGACTAGAGTTGACCACTTTGTTTTACATACTTTTGCTGGCAATACCTCTGTCCTGTGATGATAGAAGGTAACAACCAATGGCTTGCAGTGCTGTAGTAATATTAGGCTATTCTAGTTCCAGATATGAAATTTTACCGGTGCTTAGTAATCTGATGACACAATTAGTTTTGTATGCAATTGCTAAGCTACAACTTGGGACTAAATTCCAAACATTATACTGCTCGACCAAATCACCACCTCACATGCTTGCCTAGAAAATACCAGTGAAGAGCACATTGTCTGATCTGCTCTATGATTTTTAGAATTTCTGATGTTGACACATTGCTAAGGTCCTCTAGAAATGCATTGAGCAGTCCCAAAATAGATATTATAATGTTTGTTCTAAATTGTGGTTTACATGAACTCTAAATTGTTCTAAATTTCTGCTTCTACCATTTGCACTCCCAGGCCCATTGCTCAAATTTAGATTTTGCAGCACCACTGTCAGCTCAACTATTTTTGGGTTGTAGTTCTCGGATAAAATGAAATGAAGAACAATGGATGTTTGTTTGATAGCCTTAGGGTTTGAGCACTTTAAAAGTTGTACACCAGCTTTGTCATTTCCGCAGAACATCATGTAGCTGGCTTCATCTATCAAGTGATTCCTACAATAGTTATTATTAGGAAGTTTTCACTGTTCCATGTTAGTAGTTGTGAAAAGCACATTTCATCATCAGTAGCTATTCTTTGGCAATTACTTTAATTCCTGCTCAATTCCAACTACTTGCAAGTTATTGGCTTACTATTAGTAGTACTGCTAGTACTATTGTTGTCTTACTACTACTCCAACTACTTCTACTACTTACTATTGTTGTCCTACTATTAATACTACTGCTGTCCTACTACTAGTACTACTGGTTGCTATTTTTCCTATGTGTTAAATCCCTGGTACTATACATTACTATGCATCCCTATGTATTAACTTGCTCTATGTTTGCTAAGCAGCTGTTGCTTTTTTTACCAAATCTCCTAGGACTCACCCAGGACTTGTTGTCCTATCTTTTGCCATCAGCTGCTGCTCTATGTTTGCTAAGTAGTTGTTGCTTTTTTTTTGCCAAATCTCCCCTCTCCTCTCCTCTCCTTTGTTTTTCCGATGATGAAATTATCCAAGTCCATACATTATATGGAATATGAGCTAATGATCAAGAACTTATGAGGAACTTGGCATCATTAGCACCCGCCCCTACATTACCTTCTCCTCTCTTCTCTGTTATGATGCCTTTATGCTCCAAGTTCATGATCAGATGATGATTGACATGTTTCTAAGGCCTCTACTACTGCTACTACTTGTTTTTTTGATAAATTGTTGTTTTATAGGACTACTTTGGTTTATAGACCTTTTTATTTCTTATACATTCTCACGTACCTAAAGCACACTTTCTTGCATCTATTAGAACAAAACATGAAATAATGTTGTGGACACCATACAGTGCAGCCCGATGCTCCGAGCATGATGAGCAACCAACCTATGATGAGCAAGCACTAGAGGACTAGCTTACTCAGGAGCAGTTTGATAACGAGTTAGAAAAGGATCTAGAAGTGATGCTTACTCAGGAGCAGTGTGACGAGGTGGAAGGGGGAGCAGAAGGAAGAGCAAGAGAGGCTGCTAAAGACAAAGAAGAAGAAGATGATGATGATGAGGACTCAGAAGAGGGATATGTAAGTCCTGAGGATCCTTTCCTATGTGAAGCCAGAAGGAGGCCAACGGAGGAAGATTTGGACAAGGATTTTGACCCGAACGAGGAGGTAGGGAAAAATCCTTAGCTTATAAATTTTGCTAAAGCTTTGGCTGTGTTATCTCTGCTAACACTTTGACCTGTCGTATATATAGGTCCCTCCTGAAACTCAAAAAAGACGACGTCGACGTCCGCAACATCTCGCTGGACAAGACGGAGTAGAGGAAAGGAGAGCAGAGGCAACAGCCACAGAGATGGACATTGAGGCCTCTGCTCCACAACCTTAAGACACAACCACGACTACCAAGCCTAAGAGGAAACTGAGGGGGTAGAAAAGCAAATCAATATCCAGATAAGGCATGCTATGTGATAACGGAGGTCGGGCCAGCAGGGGAGATCCTTGAGCCGAAGGAATTAAGAGGATGATTCTATAATGCGATCGGGGCCCTAGTAAGAGATAAATTAGACCCAGCAATCCTTAACTGGAAAGAGGTACCAGAGAAGAAAAAGGATGAACTATGGGATAGGCAGCTTGAGCTCAATTTTAGATTTTCGAAGGGTAAGCACGAACTGGTAAAAAATGCTTTCAGGATGATGGGAGAGTCATTCCAATGTTGGAGGTCGGAGCTCAACAAGAAGTATATCCAAAAGGGGTTAACTCCCTTCAACAAGTTCGGCAACATAACTCCTAGTCAATGGGAGGAGCTCGTGGCTCAGAAGACTTCACCGGAGGCATTGGAGCTCAGTGCCCATAACACCGAGCTGGCGAAGAGGAACAAACACCACCATCATCTAGGCCCCGATGGCTGCTATGCCAAGGAAGAGCAGTTTAGGAAGATGGACGAAGAGGCCACAGCTGCTGGGAATATCGATGTGACGAATTTGAAGGTACGCTCAAGGAATTGGATATATGCGAGGAGTATAGAATCATCCGACGGTAATCTTAAGTTTGATAAGCCGGAGACCCAAGAGGCAGTATCAAGGATACTGAAATATGCTGAAGACAAGGAGAAGGGCTCATTCAATCCTTCCAAAGAGAGGGACGAGCTTAGCCTTGGCTTGGGAAACAAGGAGCACACAGGCCGCACCAGAGGGCTAGGGAAAAGGACGACCTAGAAGCAAGGATTCGAAGAGGATAGGCACATGTACAAGAAACATGGCAGAGATCGAGAGACTAATCTTGAGCTCCAAGTGAAGGCTCTAGTTGCGAAGGCGCTGGAGGAGCAAGGACTGTCTACGGAGCCATGGATATTAATGACGCTGCCGGGAGAACTAGCATTAGTTGGTAGCCCTCCAAAAGTTCCTTAGCAGCCAAGGTTCCACTGCAACCACAACCCCCATCGATCGCATACGGGAACCAACTAGTTGCACCTTGGTGTTTCTCAGTGGCCTAGCAGAACATTGTGATGGAGGTGGCAACAGGTGTGGCACATCCTCCCGATGGCTTACACCACAATAATAAGATACCGCCGGACTACACTAGGGTCGAGGTGCATACCGTAAAGCCCGAGTTCATGCAGTGGAGGATAGACTACGCAACTCCTAAGGGGTTGGTGTTACTCGAAGACGTAATGGGGCAGTTCATCCTCTGGCACAAACTGAGACATTATATTGACTGCTTCTTCGCTTCATCCCCCTCTACCTAAATTTAGAGCGAGTTGTTGAGGTTGGGGAGATATTTTCACCGTCTCGTGACCACCACATTCCTGAAGATGCCACATTCTTCCCCGCCTCCTAGCGAGCATGTGCCTGATAAGCCACAACCTTCTCCTAGCTCGTACCGAGCAAGTGCATGATGAGATGCCATAGTCTTCTCAACAAGCATAGTCAGATACATGAACAACAAGTGCCTCCTGAAGAAGGTGATGCACAAGAAGATGAGGACGTGCCTGAATGGGAACTTTGAAAGAAGCATCCAATCACCATAAGACCAATTTATGTTCCGATGAAAGACGTCTTGTCGATGCACAAGTGGTATTCCCATGACCAGTTCAAGCCTGAGAACCAAGTTAAAAAAGTCCCATCACAGGCTTCTAAGGAGGCCGTCACTAGCAAACTCTACCAAACAGCAAAGCAGTATCCAAATGTTGATGCCATCAAATGATCAAAGGATTGACCAAAAACATATGAAAGAGGCAAGCCCTTCCTACCAAACTGGCACATCCAGCGCCTACCACTTGGAATGAGAAGGTTCCATGATTGGTACTTGCGTGTTCTCCCAACGAGCATAGACCTCGTACAAGCATGCTTTCCCACCGGCATATTTGGAAGCCCAGCCGGAAAAATTGTTTTTGACTTCAATGACATGCAGACATGCTTTCACCTCAGAGCAATGGAGATGAATCTAATTCGCACGTGGTGCCTGTAAGTCCTTGTCCTCCGATATGATATGAATATAATCTTTGAATTTTGTTGTAACTAACCCACGCCGTGATTTGTAGAATGCAAGTGCACATTGTAAAACAAATGCCAAGTGTGAAAGCCGGGTATATAGACCCTCAAGCTATAGCACAAATAAATTTTAATTACCCTAAATAGTGAAAACTAGATGACAAAGAGCTAGCTGCTGGAAAGACCCTTCGGGAGAAAGAGCACATCCGTATGAAGAAACTAAGGGAAGAGTCCCTTAAGGTTTCGGCATACATTGCCCTGGCTTTTAAAATTCTCCAACAACACTCTACTATATGGCTACCATACAACTTCGAGTAAGTTCAACTCTATACTTAAAGCTTTGTTCGATATATTTTATTCGATGCAAAAGAGCTTATCTAGTTCTATGATTAAATCCATGCAGCAACCGCTGGATTTGTATAGGCGTCGATGTCGGGAGGAGCATGGCATGGGTCTTTGATTCAATAGATAGGGACCCGATGACATAAAAAGACTTCATATCGATTCTCAAGACGTATACATATCGACAATCCTCATTAGCTTATATATTTGTATACATACTTGTAACGTTCACTTTTGGATACTAACAAGTTGTATTTGCTAAAATAATTCAAACAGGGCATTTAGGTTCTATGTCACTAAACATCACGGAAGGCATGATCCAGTAAGGAAGAAAAAGCTGGCTATAAAAACACTATGTGCGGTAAGTGTAACTTACTTCTTCAGTACTCCATTACATGGCTGTCAAAAGCATTACTTAACATTTCCATATGCAAAACACACAGTGCCCCAAGCAGAAGCCTGGAGTGTACATTGTGGATACTATGTATGTTCTATGATGAGTAACACCAGTGCCTACAGGAGACACCCCTTAAGGGTAAGTTTGAACCTCTTCACCCGTAGTATAAAAACTTCGTACATGGTATGAAATACTAAACCGAAACTTGTTCTCTTGTAGTGGAAAGAAGAGAAAGAAATGAAAAGAGACCCATACAAGGATGACCAACTCTTAGAGCTTCGTCGGCGACCTTTGCAACTTCATATTGGACCAGATTGTACACGTCAAAGGCACCTACCATGACCGAGAGTCTGACTTCGGTAGAAATCCTCAGTACCAACACCTTCGTGAGACTGGAAGGCTAGCTCTAGGACGTTGATAACAATGTGTATGGAATTTGACATTGGTTTTACCTTGTGAATTATGTCTATTTAATGATGGATTGTATATATTCTTGTGAATTGGACTTGTAATTGTAGTTTATATAATACTCTTGTGCTTGTAGTTTATATAATACTCTTGAACGAACGCGGTTCAGGAACGTTGGTCGCGGGGCGTTCGGCGGGATTATCTCGCTTTCCTCGCTCACTCGCAACGCGAATGCGGGAATACGCGGAAACAAACAGGGCCATATGTATGTTCTGGTCGAATTTGAATTGTAAATTTGAATTTTTTTGTGTGGGAAAACGTACTGTAGGGGCGGTTCTAGATTGAACCGCCCCTACAAACAGGTATTATAGGGGCGGCTGGTGTTATCAGCCGCCCCTACAAATCGATTTGTAGGGGCGGTCTGGGAACCACCCCTACAAATACATGATTTGTAGAAACGGTTTGGTAGAAGCGGCTAGCCAAACCGCCCCTACAAATGGTCTTGAGCCGCCCCTATAAACCCTTTATGCAGTAGTGATAGAGCACCAATAGAGAGACCATTTTTAGAAGGAAACTAGAAGATCACATTTTTCAATTTAAAATAAATTAACTATAACCTTTTAGGCCTCCTTTAGAACATATGAAAGCAAAATCATAAAAAAATATAGGAATATCATAGGAATGTAGTTACAAAACAGAAGATTGAAAAACATAGGAATTTTGAAGGAGTGATCATTTGGACAAGCCATAGGAAAACGTAGGATTTCTACCAAGAGGTTTGAGAGTGGATGTTAAATTTCCTGTAGTTTTCCTCCAAAACATTAGTCAAAGGAAAATTTGCTGCACTATTCCTATGCTCCATTCCTATGAACCAAAGGTACTGAACAGTAGGAATCCTATAGGATTCTCAATCCTACATTTTTCCTCTATTTTTCCTATGAACCAAATGAGTAAAGGTAAAACTAGATTTTTAGTATTTTTAGAAAATAGAAAAGCACCAAATTTATCCGGTTACGAAAGTTAGAGGGTGTCCGTTGCCCGGTTCCTAGTTTGGGGTTGCAAATCGGACTACAGGTGCAACTTGGACGTTGAAAAATGTGCTTTCATTTAGCCTTTTATTTAAGTTGGAATGATATAAATTGAGTTGGAACATTTCGAGCCCAAGGCTGAAGTATTTTCTTATTATTATCTAGTCTGAACATTTTGATTTCCTTTGTTATTAGGATCACCCCCTCCAAGAAACCACAGGCAATCTTTTATCTTTGAATGGTATTTTGCCTAACTTGTGCTTCGTTACTGACAAGTACTTATATATTGACCTGACTTTGAAGGTACAATTTTATGCAAAATCCAAGTAAGAGTGTCTCTACCGTACCTCGTGTCTGTTGGCTATTCTGCTTAAGCGGTGCATAACAACAGCCCCTGTATATCAGTATATGTAGTGTACAGTTCATCTTTGTCACGATAACACGTACACATTTCATCCACTGATAGACAACCATGTGCGTGATCGATCGTGTGCACGCCCACGAAGCTACGGTAGAAGGCTTGATGCCCTGCGAATGATTTGGCTGATGACGTGCCTGTCGTTGATTATTATTATTAGTTCCTGCTGGAGAAGAGCCTGTGAGAGAACAAGACACCGAGCGTGAATGCGGCGACGGCCGTGTCGATCAGCTCCTTCTCCCGCTCCGGCTCCGCCTTCGCCTTGGGCTCCGGCTCCGCCTCCTCCTTCGTGGCGACGGTGACTGCCGGCTGTTGCTGCCCCTTGGCCTTGGGCACGGTGAGCGTGAGTACACCGCCGACGAAGCAGCCGGTTATGGTGTCGGGGTTGGCCGTCTTGGGCAGCTGGAACGTCGTCTTGTTGAGCCGCAGCGCCTTGCCGCCGGGCGTGGGCTTGCGCCGGTCGGTGATGGTGAGCCGGCGCTTGCCGTCCACGCGAACCAACAAGTCCTCCAGCTTCCAGCCTTCGATTTGTTATTGTTTCAACCAAGAACATGCATGGTAAGTAGAATGAAGGAACCATTTTCAGATTAGATTACAGGCGAGGCGCCTCACCTGCAGGGAGGTCGTTGAGGCTCAGGAGGTAAGTGTCGCTTTCCTCCAGCCACTTCCACTTATAGGAGGGGTCCACGCCGTGGGTCGCCGCCGCGCTCGCCATTGCCGGTGTCCCTGGGTCGTCTCGTTCCTTCACAGTTCACACACGTTGATGGCGTTTATGAGCTTCTTGGTGCCTTGGTGGCCGTGGGGAGGAGGGATTGATCTGATGAACCGAGGCATTCATTAGCTGCCTCAGATGTGCGAGGCACTCATTCCAAGCTTTTCTTGAGGGCAAGAAAATCTGTCGATTTCTTTGAAACCACGGAGAGGAGGGGCTACAAATGTTTTGGGAGTGAAGGATCAGACAGACAGGCCGGGAAGGGATCTCATTCTCAGCTCCGAAAGCTCCTAGGAAGTACGTATTAGGTTTAAATGGACTTCTCCTGTTAGCAAGGTTTTAAATAGGAGTGGCAGGAAATATATTTTTTAATTAATTATCCACAAAAAGTATAACTAAAGATATTTCATGAATACAATTATTCAAATACATGTACAAGACTTTAGGCGAATACTTTTCAAGCCCACCACTTAATATTGATTAAATCAATCAAAATACTCACAGCTACGATCGACTTTATTCACGCAGCATTCAGAAATCAATAATTCAATGATTATCCAATGCTCCATTACGTCATTTATTAAGTAAAGAAAATAACGGAGAAAATAGATTAGAATCATCTAGAGCAAGGAATAAGTTTTTGCCTTGATCAACATTAGTGATGCTATTTTTTCTACACCTAAACCAAAAAGCTATAGTATCATTACTCATTACTGACAATAGTAAATAATTGCAATATTGTAACCACAAAAAAGGCTATAGTGAAGTTAGACTAGGCTATTTTTAGAACAAGCTTGCTATAAACTACTGTTTCCTAGCATGCATGTAGTTCCTCCTCATTTTTTTCCTAAAATTTAAAGTGCACTTGACGAAGTGTGGCCCCCGATGGTAATTACCAAGACATTATTATTTTGACCATTAGTTAACAATATAATGTACTCCCTTTTTTCATCATACTTGTTGTTTTAGTTTCTTCCGCCATTATCAAAATACTTCCTCCGTCTACAGCGGCGGATTCAAACGGGCGTGGGGGGGGGGGGGGGGGGGGGGGAGGGGGGGGGGGGCTCGAGCCCCCCTACCTGATACCGGAGCCCTGGAGCCCCTGAATTTTTAGGCAAAGTTTTATCGTGTAGGTGGGGCTGAGACTTAAGATCGAGCAGCAGTCGGAGGTATGTTGCTGTCGTACTTTTGTTCAGCCCCCTAAAATTTTTCCTGGATCCGCCGTTGTCCGTCTACAAATATGGTAGTAAAGGCTTCTAAGTTTGTTCTAAATCAAACATTCAAACTATCCAAAGTTTAATCAAATTTATAGGGAGGAGCCTTAACATCTGCCATATCAAGAAGCAAATTGTAAAAACTTATTTTAGAATGCCTCTCTAAAGATTCTCATTTAATATGATAAATCATTGGCCTTTTTTATAACCTTAGTCAAACTTAGAACAGACTCATGAGTCTTTATATTTGTAAACAAAATAAAAATCCACTATAACTTTGACCCATTTTATCCAATCTTGCCCCATATTAGGTAAGAACTTGAGATGCCGAGAGTACAACGCATAGGGGATAGTGACATTACACTTTTGAAATAACACAAAATGCACACATTAGAGAGGGATAAGGTTAACCAAGGGTAGGATGGTCATTATATTTTCATTGTCGTCCTTAATTATTGTGTCGAAGGCTAAGATAACAAGTATTGTGAAACATGGGGAGTAAATAAATACATATGTATATAACTATATATATACACCGATGTACAACAATTAGTCATTTAGTCGTTATGCACACTGCATCTCTTATATGCATGCATATTAGTGATGGATCGTGCATGTACAAAGCCTACGAATGAATATAATTGGCGATCCTGCTCTTGTTCTGATCATGTCTGATCCATGATTATGCACGGGTTGATTGATTAATTAATTCTTGGAGAAGAGCCTAGTGGAGACGAAGACGCCAAGTGTGAAGGCGGCGACGGCCGTGGCGATCACCTCCTTGTTCTTATTGACGGCCTCCGCCAACTTCATCCCCTCCTCCATGGCGCGGTCCTTCCAGTGCTCGCACTTCCTCTCCCGCTCCGCCTTGGCCTTGGCCTCCGCCACCCTCGCCCGCGCTGCCTCGACCCTGCGCGCGGCCTCGCGGGCGACCTTCTCCCTGTGGTCGGCCCTCGCCTTGCCATCCTGGTGATCTTGTTGTTCATGGTCTCCCCTCGCCTTCTCGCTCGGTGGCGGCGCCGTGGCCTTAGCCTTCTTCACGTCTTCCTCTTTGCTTCTCGCCGTCAAGCTCGTCCTCTCCACCTCGGTCCTCTCTTGGCCAACCTTGGCAGCCTTGTCCTCCTGATCAGCCGCTGGCTTCTTATCGCCGGCGACTCGCGCCTCCGCCTTGGCCTGCGGTGGCGGCGGTGGCGGTGTGGGGGCGGCAGCACCTGCGGGCAGCTTGGGTACGGTGAGCGTGAGCACGTTGCTGTCGAAGCGGCCTTTGATGGTGTCAAGGTTGGCCGTATTGGGCAGCTGGAACGTCTTGTGGAGCCGCAGCGCCTTGCCGTCGCTGCCGGGCGTGGGCTTGCGGTGGCCGATGACGGTGAGGCGGCCCTCGCCGTCCACGTGCACCCGAAAGTCCTCCGTCTTGAACCCTTCCATTATTTGATTCAACCAACAAGAAGGAGAAGAACAAGGTAAGTAGAATGAGCAGGTAGCACCATGCATTTTGAGCGTCAGCTCAGCTGTCACCTGGGAGGTCGAGGCGGAGGAGGTAGCTGGCGCCGTCGTCGAGCCACTCGTAGACGGGGTCCACGTTGTCGGCCGCCGCCGGGGATTGCGTGCTCGCCATTGCCGGTGGTCTCGACAAGACTGAGACGGCGCCGCGCGTGCTGATGGTGTTTACGATGAGCCTGGTGCCTATGGTAGCTTGGTCCGTGGCCGTAAGGAGGATAGGTGCTTCATATTAAGGGGCGCATGCAGCGAGCCTTGATTAATTTAGCTGCTCACTCATTCTAAGCTTTTTCCTGAGGGCAAGAAAATTGTTGTCGATTTCTTTGTGATCACGGAGGAGGAGGCCACCGTACCAAAAATGTTTTGGTTTTGGGGTGAAGGATCGGATAGGGATCTCAGCTCTGGCGGAGCCACCAATGTACATGCTCCGTTCCGTTGCCTTTGGGCGCGCGGCACGGCAGCACCTCGGCTAGGCTACCTGCTTCACTACAACGTTTTCCGTTGGTCGCACCAACACGACACGGAAGCGCGGTGCCATGTGTGTTGCTCCGGGCCTCTGCCGCATGCCCCAATTCGGTATGGCCAGATTGAAACCCTGGTTGAACAGTCGAACTCACGTCTTGTCCTCACGGATTAGGTGGTGTCAAAACTGTCAATGTCAACTGAGAGTGACAGGAGGCACGCGCGCTGCTTTGGCTTTGCAAATATTCAGTGTTGGTTTTAGCCAGGGCTTATCAGACAGGTTAATAGTGCTTTTCTCTCATAGCAAATCAGTATTAGTCGGACTTATCAGCCCAGAAACCAACTAGCAAACAGGCCAAATAGAAAAAGAAAAATATATGTGCCGTTATGTCCTTACATAATATACGTATACCACAGTAAACAATCCCACTATTATCCAGACATCCAAACGCATTACTGACGATGGAATGAACATAGAAGTGAACACAGAGTAATCACCCTAAATCCAGACGCATCACTTCACTGTATACGATTTTTGCACCAAAAGCGGGCTAATGGATAGGGCCACGTCGCCTGTAACCCACTAGCCGTCGGATCCAGCCAAGATGCAATATGAACCGTAGTGGGTGTCTTACCCGATAAGTTGTGAACCCGGACACACGCTAATGCTCATGAACCCGCTCGGCTCGGCTGAGCACTCGGTCCCTCTGCCTTGGGCCGCACTGCTGCCGGTGGCTGCCGGCCCATCGGCCTCACCCACGCCGCCGCCACCCCTCTCTTCCGCACTTCCCGCGAGGCCGCCATGCTCCTCCCGTGAATCCTTGCGAACTCGCTCGCATGGGCGGGGAGATTAGCGAGGCCACGCGGGGGCGGCCAGACGAGGGCGGTGAGACACGAGGAGAGGCACGTGCGTCGAGTACAGGCGAGCATGGTGGCGCCGCGGTATGCTGCTCACAATGCCGCTCCCACCGGCTTCTTCCCTTCGTATGCCTCGCCGGACGCACCTCCCTCCACCACGGCCCTCGTCCGAGCCTGCCCCCTTCGGCCCCTCCATGGTGATGCAAGTTGGGGGCCATCCCTGAACCATGGTCAGCAGCACACGCAAGGAAGAAGATACGATGGGTCCACTGGACACACGCGCGCCCCGGACGCCGCCGCTGCACCCGCCGTGTCTCCCTCCCCAGTGCCGGTCTGCAGGGAACCTGTCGCAGCCACGATGCAGACATGGACAGGGCGAACATGCAGATTTGGCCCAGCAACGTGTATATCGAGCTGTGCTATTTGCTGCTCGATAAGGAACACATTTTTGCTCATTTCAGAAAAAAGGAGCAAATTTTTGCAGCAGAACTCCATGATCTTTGCATCCTTCAGTAGCCACCCAAAGGTTTGCTTCCTTGTATTGCTTTGAAAATTTTCCTCAATTGGATGTCCTGCTCTTGCACTTGCAATTTTGTGCCAATACTGTGGTTCAGCTGATCAAGAACTGCCATGCAACTTGAGCTGCAGCCAATTTACATTTCACAATGGCATCAACTGAGACTTACTTGATAACTGCTAATAATGTTGTAGTTTGAAGATTCAGTCATCAAAATTTGACAGCTACTAAATGGTGCCAATATTTCATATGGGGTAGTTTCCCACGCCTAGAAAGAGAGGTCCTACTACTTAACTATGTTGTATGCATAAGAGGATGTTCAATTACATTTGTCAAATATCTATCCCCATGAGAAGAATAAATTTGATTAATATTTCCCTTTTCTTTTACTCAATAGCTCTATATCTATGTCAATTAATACTCAGTACTTTGTATGGTAGTAACCTGCAACCAAGTCTTACAGATGTATAGTTACGGTTTTTTACTTAAGACCTGAACACTTTCTGGGTTAGCCATGCTAGAAAAAAATGTGCTTGTTGCATCCAGGCTGGGCTCATTGCAACTATCAGGCCGTTGATGTGCCACAAGTCCTATTTATTTTCACGTAACCAAGCTTCTGATGCAAGTTCCGGAAGTGACCTGTTTTCAAGATTTTCTTATAGGATAGGAATGGATTCTCTCTTGTTGTGCTTCTGAATTTTTCTGAGAGTATATTGACGCAGTGCAACAAATACGTCAAGTAGGAAAAGATTTCAGATGAGTATGCCTTTGATCAGTAGTTTTATTTTTGTAACTACTTGTAATGTTTGTTATCAAGTCTCAAGACTTAGTTATTCCTTCATGTCAGTATTCATGCTTTATGGATTTGTCACCATGGTTATTAATTTATTCTAATGTCAAATGCAAATTGTAGTGAGGGGCTGCCATATCCAGGCTCTCTTATGTGCCCACGGTGTTTTGTATAGTAACCATTACTCCATATTTTATTTTAATGTGAAATACAAATTTTAGTGACGGCTGCCATATCCAGCTCCCTTTTGTGTCTTAACCATAAACCCTATAGTGTTTTCTATACTAACCTACTCAATAGGTTACTCCACACAATATAAACTTCTGTGATGATAGCCATACCTTCAATTTGTCTTACACTGAAAAATAACAAATTTCCTGTCATTCTTCAGAGACGGCAATTTCCCATTAATGTATGTTATGCTATGACAAACAGCAAGAGTCATGGATAGACCTGTCAGCTGTAGGTGTATACTTAAAAAAAAAAAACTGTTTTCAGTCATGGTCAATTGTAATATTGTATGATGCTGTATCTCGTGTGACTTAAAATTAAAGGCTTCAACATCTTAATTGTAGATGACAATGATAATTGTTCTGATCAAACAAGGAACATTGTATTTAAAGAGATTCTTGCCTCTGCTTTGGCTCCTAATCATCATGCATACAAAAAGAGCATGTCACGCTATGTTTAGTTTTGCGCCTCATCTATCTACGGCATGGTACAACCACATATCGTTAAAATATATTTTTGACTGATAGTTCATAGAAAATGTACTCATGCATTTAGCTGACAAATGCATCATTTACCTATTTCATTATGCATATATTGAGGAAAATATACTTATAACCAATAACTAATTTTATTTAACATCAGTCAGCATGGTTTTCAAACTTCTTTCTGACCTGAAGCCTGATGACCTCAATTATTCACACGAGCTAAAATAGGTAAATACCGACCTCCTGTGCGCTTCTGCCATCAACACTGTAGTGACAATTGCTGTGCACAACTTCCATTGACCCAAAAATGTACCTCAGAATGTTTCATTTAGCAGTAGAGATGTATAAATGCTTGCCTACATCAAACAGACTACATTTTGAGATTGCATACCATCCTGTTATTTTCTATATCTACTGAAGAAGATAGGTTTATATTCCTTACATTTCAAACATAGTTGTTCTTCAAGAATCATTAAGGGACTTAGAAAGTTGGAATTCTTAAATTTAACCATCCTGTAGACATACTGATTTGCATTGGGTATAGTTAACATTTAAACCTTGCAAACAAATTTCAGTGTTGTCTTTTGCTAATCATATAAATTATTATTCTTCCTGAAACCACTCTTAACGCGTTGATATTTGATCATCTCAGCAACTGAAAGCCTACGTGACATCGCCTAGCTTCAAAAAAACTTCATGTCATCATGGTCCAATTAATTTTTACCAAGTCCTTTTGACATTTATGTGCAGGTAGTCCTCTTCCTTTGGTTCGATGATTGTGAATGTTATATCTCTGCCCAGTTTTTCTCTCTGCTTGCTACCAGTCCTTTCTACAGGTACTGAGTAATACGATGTTCTTCTGTATTAGGAGCCATGGAGGGGGAGAGGAGGCTATCGAGAGAGTAGAGAGGACGGAACAACTTCGGCTAAACGTGTGCATGAGAAGGATGCGTGAGCTGGAGTCTGCTCCTAACTGAGGTATAGGACCCAGAGAGTTGAAGACAAACAAACAAAATACTACTGTGGTGCATAATTCCTTCCAGTGGTCATTGCCTAATAATGCATTAACTGAATAGTGATATTATAATAATGCAAGTTCCGATAGGCATGGAGCTCTGTTGTTAAAGCAGGCCATATATAGCAACTATGTCAGATGCTACAGCCATTTTCAAGAGAATTTGTAGCTCAATGCAACTCCTAGCATTCTTACTTCCTCATGTTAATCAATGACTATATCACTATATACTTTTTAACCTGGCCATCATCAGAGACCATGCGGCCTGTTCGCTGGTTGGTTTTTGGGCTGGCTGGTGCTGGTTTGTTGTGAGAGGAAAACACTGTTGGCTGGCTGGTTTGGGCTGGTTGAAACCAACAAGCGAACAGGCTGCATATCTACTGACCATGGCGCATATTCAGGTGAATACATCATCTGGAGAGAACTCTAGGTCACTACTCGCTATGGCTCACACCAAATTCTACACTGGCCCAAATCTGGTGTAGGCGTGGCAAAGCCACGCATGTTTCTAGTGACTGACAAAGGAATGAACATAGAAGTGAACACAAAGTAGTCACCATCATATTTGACAAGCTTAACAATAGGTCTCAATCAACAGAAACTATTAACAGGGCACTGAGAATTAAAACATAAGGTCAATCCTAATATTTGCCTATGAAATAGATCATGGAGAGAAAAAAAAATCTATATTTCAAGATCAAAATGGTGCCGCAAAGATGACTCCAGGCCATGTTTATTCCAATCCACCTGAACCGAAAATAAAAAATCCTAGAGCCCAAAACACTCAGTGTTTCAGTGCTTGAGCAACAAGGACAGGCCAACTTTCGTACTCTTCTCAATTGCCTTGGTGTCGACCTCACCAGTGATGGTGATGAATGACTTGGGACGCCATTCATGCTGGACAAGGGCACTGGCCATGCCATAGTTGTTGAAGCGTGCCTTGACAGTCGTGTGGGGATCAAGTGAGTGCTGAGACCCAAAGATTAGTGTGCTCTCATTTCTTGAGACGCTGTGAGACAGCTCAGCTCCAACAGCAGTGCCTGAATGATGCTTTACCAAGTGGTAGTAGGACGCAACCAGGGTATCACCATGGTTATTCCTGATTAAGATTTTCATGGTTATTTACCATAGTAAAATAGGAGTGGTTGTAAGACCAATGTTCAGTAAAGATGTGATACTCACAAATGAAGGGAAGCAATAAGATCTGGACTGGTGAGGCTCAGGGCAGCATTGTACTTGGTGAAATTGCTAGTCGCCGTATCAAAAACATCAACGCCAACTGAGAGTGCTTTGCTTCCAAAGACACCAGAAAGATTAACCATAGGGTTGGGATTAAGCCCGATGCTTGCATTCACACCAGCATATTCATGTAGGTACTGGAGTTCAAGCTGATAAGACAAAAAAGGAGGATAATTGTTTTCCTTACTGGTTACCATGTCGTTCGACACAGTTGAGCAAATCACAATTGATTAAATCCGTAGAGTTAAAAAAAACATACCTTCCCTGACCTCTGGTCCGGAACAACCAAACTGAGAATTGATTTGAGCCCTGGAGTGCCAAACTCATCAACAGTGATTGTTGTCAACAGCTGTAAGATGAATCCAAAAGAAATTCGTAAGTCTCAAGAAAAAAGGTATCCTCACAAGTCGAGAATACTATGCATAAAAAACAGTTAAATGTGCAAACCAAAATAGAACAATGTGAAAAACAAAAGCAGAAACTAGATTCTCATAAACATGGTTAGTTTGATAGAGAGAAGTGGAACACCGTCAAGTTTGCTTACATCTGATTCTGAGTTCGCTTTGACATCAACTGTCAATTTCTTGTTCTTAATCTGGGTGTGAAGCTCACCAAAGATGGACTCATCTTTCCTTGTTCCTGCAGCTGTGATTGCCTGTATGGAAAATCAAGATTATTGCCACAGAGCAAATCACATATAGAACTTGAGATACAGAAAGTGAGAAAACCAATACTACATTCTGATCCCCTACTCGTCTATTCAGTAAAACATCATCAACTCACGCGCCTGAAGCTTTGTTGTGTTACCACCTTCAAAATGCACGACGCAATTACAGGAAAAGGAAGGGAGACCAGAACCACAGTAATTAAGAGAGAGGATATCCTGAACATGCATAATCTAATCTAGAAAATACAGGACTCCTTATCCTCTTTTTAAAAATAAAAAATACAGGACTCCATGTATGAGATCCGGCACACATTGTAGATTTGTAGGCAATACTAAAACAGTGATCGCTAGAGGGGACGGCTCTCTGCAGAGAACCAGCAAGAGCGACCTAATCGATTGGCCAGTTGGAAATGGGCGTGGAGTTTCCATCTGTTTGGCAACACCGAAAGGAAGCGAACTACAAGTAATTCACTCCAATAAGGACTACGCCATGGGGTTCTCATCTAGTGACATGATTAGGAGGAGATGGTGATTGGTTAGGAGGGAAGGAGCACTCACGACGCCATGGGGCGAGCAGGTGGTGAGGGAGAACTTCTGGTGCGTGTTGTAGTCCTTGTACAGCAGATCTGCGCGCAAAGGGAAACGAGACACCACGCGTCAGGATCAATCGGTTCCCGGGCACCGGAGAACATGAACAGTACTCAATCAGGAGGTAAGAGGAGGGTAGAGATGGCGTGCTAGACCTCTGGTCTTCTTGCCGATGTCGGTGTAGAGGCCGGGTGCCATGGTGGCGGCGGGCGGCGGCTAGACGAAGACGGGTGGTACGGAGGAGAGAGAGAGGGGGTGAGATGGCAGCGGCGGAGGCGGCGACCAGTTAAAATGGAGCCGCGGCAGATCTTGCTTCTTTTTATTTTCCTCTATTTTTTTTGGCTTTCAGGAATAATATCACATTATCATCGTGTCTCCTCGTGCTTCGCGGGACGTGGGATGCAACCCGCGTGAGGGGGGCAGCTCGGCCAGGCTGCTTGGGACCCACATCCACGTCACTCGTGGACGTTCGCCGTCGCCTCGCACGTGTGTGGATCGAGCCTGTTCGCTTGTTGTTGGTTTTAGCCAGCCCAAATCAGCCAGTCAATCGTGTTTTTCTTTCACAATAAATCAGTACCAACCAGTCCAAACCAGCCCAGAAACCAACCAGCGAACAGGCCGGAAGTTTCGGCGAACACGGGCTTTTATTGGGCCTCTACGGGTTGCAGCCCGGCCAACAGTTTCCCCGAGTCCGTCCGCCAGGGAGCACTGTGCTGCAGCTGCACACGCGTGCGAGCTAAAAAAAAAAAAAGGCTCTCTGTTTGGTCTCGAAATTATGATTTTATCCTTGTTTGTTTTGACTCCGTGAATTTACCCTAGTGATTTCAAATCAAGGCACTACTTTGCTCTTATTCCGTCATCCTCCCCTAACAGTGTTAAATTTTGTACAAAAATGATAGAAATGTCCTTGTGATTTTGCCCCTGTTTGTTATGCCTGTTTGTGATTTTACCCTTGATTTTGGAATTAGATATTAATATTTGCTCAAATATATTTGCCACAACTTGCAATTATTTCAATTCAGATTTAATGTCCAAAAAATATTCAAAATTTTGGTAGCACCTTGGAAATATTTTGATAGTATTATGACAAAAATATGAAGCACGTATAAAACATATGACAACAATCATGGAGAAACATGTCCATATCACATTTCAAAGTCTCCCATGCACCATGTGAATATTTCCACAAAAGCTAAAAAAACAGTGCACTCACTCTGGCAAAAAACAACAGTAGATAAGGGCTAGGGTTTGCTGAAACCACCTTCACTCTTCCATGTCGATTCGAGAGATCCCGTGCGCTAAGCCGTCCTGAGCGACAAGCACTGAGCAGGATTGCAGCCACGTGACTCTCTGAGCACCTTCGCGCCCCTCCCGTGCCCATAAGAACAGAGGCGGGCGCCCCCTGAGCCTTGCTCGAAAGGGAAGAACGGCGGGCGGGTGGGCGCCGCCGGGACCTGCGCCCAGGCGGTGCTCTTGATGTTGTCGTGTGCCAGCTTTGGCGTGCTGCTGCCCCGGCGGGCCGAGTGGTGGATGTAGGCTAGCCCGTGCACGGCGCCGGCCGCAATGCGCAGGTGCGCCGCCCACTCCATCGGCGTGCGCCCAGGGCCCCGGTTCCCTGCATCGTCATCATACCACATTGTTTCAATTCAGCATTAAATCAAGCCAACAAAAACTATTCACGAGACAAGCAGAGAGAGGACTTGCCATGGAGGATGGAGAAGAGGCTGCTGTTGGGCATGTACTCGTACACCAGTAGCTTCTCGTCGCGGGCGTAGTAGTAGGCGTTGAGGGGCACGATGTTGGGGTGGCGGACGCGACCCAACACGTCCATGTGGTGCTCGAAGTCCTTCTTGGACGCGGCCGTCGGCGCCATGGCGTCACGCAGCCGCTTCACGGTCACCACGGTGCGGTCATCGAGCACGGCCCTGTACGCCGTGCCGCACCCGCCCTTCCCCAGCATCTCCGCGGACGTGCGCAGCAGCTCCTCCAGCTCGAACCGCCTCGTGCCACCATTGCTGCAACTCACGTCCTCTAGAAACACCATCTTCCCGCGCTCGAACATCGTGCCACCAGCACCAGCCGCCGCGATGACACCAACGGCCCCGTAAGGCCTGGAGGAGTACACTATCTTCTCCGCCTACTGGAGGCGCCGGCCGCTCCGCCGCCCAGAGAGGCGCGGTCAGAAGTAGCAGAGCAGCCCCGCCACCAGCCCCACCACGGCGAAATCCCCCGCCAAAATTGCCACCACGGCGACGCGGCTCATCTTCCCCTTGCCGCCAACGCCTGCCGCCTCAGAGCCCGCTGGTTTCCCCGACGACGAGGACGCCGCCACCATGGCGGAAGCCGGAGGGCAGTTCCCTGCCGCGGATGCGTTCACCGCCGCCAACGCATTGGGCTACTGTGCCTCGTCCTTGCATGGTGGGAGTGGCGTGCTGCAGAGACCGACGTTCCCGCCGAACACCGCGGGCGGGAACGACGCCATTGCCGCTGAAATCCTCCCGGACATCAAATTGTTGGAGACGTTGAGCTCCTGCAGCCTCGGCAGCGCAATGGCGTCGATCCCACCGCTGAGGCGGTCGAAGTCAGGGTGAGCAGCCTGTCGAGCCGGCTGAGCGACAAGCACTGAGCAAGATTGCAGCCACACGGCTCTGAGCACCTTCGCGCCCCTCCTGTGCCCATAAGAACAGAGGCAGGCACCCCTGAGCCTTGCTCGAAAGGGAAGAACGGCGGGCGGGCAGGCGTCGCCGGGACCTGCGCCCAGGCGCGGAGGCGCCGGAGGAGACCCACGGCCGGGCACCGCCGCTGCCCGGCGCGCGAACAACCAGAGCCACGGCGTTAACCGCGCGTGCGCCCCCACGCCCCACAACAACAGCCTCACCGCGTGCTCTAGGCCAGATGCACCGCCGCCGGTGGAGCCGCCCGCTCCCGCCCACTCCCGATGCGGCCCGCTACCGATGAGGGCCGTTCTGGATGAGGAAGAGTCAGAGGCACTGTGGTCATTTCTACTATCCTTTTCTGCTTTGGAATTCTTTTAATTCATTTATTCCCTGTCCATTTGACGGACATCAAAGCAGGGCAAACGGACAGTTCATTTCAAAATAATAGGGGTAAAAACACAAAGTTAAAAAACACACGGGCAAAATCACAATTGAAGTTCTGGACAACGATAAGAACACAATTTTCCCAAAAAAAACTCCAACAATCGATTTTTAAGACGTAGCTCTTAGTATTTTTTTTCATATTTTAATAGAAGTGAGAGAAAAGCTAGCTTTTAATTAAGAGCTAGGCTCTTACACACAGTCCGAGATCACGTGAGAATGGTATGTGAGACTAATCATACTAAGAGTTATTAGTTAACACTATTAGAGATGTTGACTTAGAGCTAGTAAATAGCTATTAGTGTTGCGGGTGCCCTAGGCCCTGTTCATTTCGCTGATAAGCCAGGTTGAAAAGTACTATTCACTGATTCGTTGTGAGAGAAAAACACTGTACCATGGCTGATAAGCCAGGCTGATAAGTTCAAGCGAATAGGGCTCCTTGGTTCGAGAAGCTTGCTTGTGGCTTGCGAGGTTTGGTGCGCTGGAACCATTGGAACCATGGTTTTGGTCTAATTTGGAGTTTAATCACCTCCCGTTTGGATTGGTGTGGGGATTGGTATGGGTTGTGAGCATTTGTCTGTGGACTAGACTGGTTCGGTGAGACAGCGTTTGGATTGGTACGGGGATTGGAGTTAATTTGGAGTTTAATCACCTCCGGTGTGGATTGGTATGGGTTGTGGACTAGACAGATTCGTTGAGGCAGCGTTTGGATTGGTATGGGGATTAGGGTGGGTTGGTATGTGGATTAGATTGGTTCAGTGAGGTAGCTGTGTTGTTATGGTTTGAGGTTAGTTTGGCCGAGCCCCTTAACAGCTTTAAGCACGCCTTCATGCACCCAAACGGCGAGCAGAGATGATTTCGCTTAACTTCAGTCGTTCGGTGCCCATAACAATGGGTTTGTTGTCTTCGTTACACAATACTGTTTGGACTGCAACTGTGGTGCAATAGCCCATCGGCTGTTGCCAGCTATTGAAAATGTGAGCCCGTGAGCAAAAAAAATTTATTAGCCTAGGTTATCAGCCATGGTATAGCACTTTTCTCATACAACAAATCAATCAACAGTACTTTTCAACATGACTTTTCAGCGAAACGAATAAGGCCTAGGCTGCAACTACATGCTGCTGCTGATAACTGGGTGTGGGTGCTGAAGTGGCAACTCCAGTGAAGCACTATCGAGCAAGCTGATGGGTAGCATCTGCTTTTGTGTTAGCAAAGTTGTTTTTTCCATATATAAAAGATTATGATGTTTATATAAGTCATTTTAACTTTATTGGACAGTAAAAGTATCTTAAGTTTTACCAAATTTATATAATAAAATAATAATATATATGATACCAAATAAGTATCATTAGAATCTTCATTAATTATGTTTTCATAATATACCTATTTGATGTCATAAATCTTCGTAGGTCTTTCTATAATCTTGGTTAAATTTTGAAATGCTTTAATTCTATAAAAAAAGTTGAAATGACTTATAATTTGAAATATAAGAGTATTTCACTCCAGTAATAAGTAGAGTGAAGGTTCAACACAAGGTACCAAAACACATACGGCCACGTTTCGAATACATACATGGTACATGTCCAAGAACCAAGAATAGACAGGCAACAGAGCTAGGAAAGGTACCGTGCGCCACTACGCCGGCCGGTCACTTGGTTCCGGCGCCGGGAGCGTACGCCGCGGCCTGGAGCACGCCGTCGCGGACCTGCGCAGCCACATCGTGGACTGCGGCGGGACCGTGCGGGATGAACACGGTGGCTGCGCGCGACGTCGCGCCGATGTCCCTGATGGTGTCGAAGTACTGCGTGGCGAGGACCATGTCCATGACGGACTTCTCGTCGGGCACGAACCGGCGCAGGCCCTCCACGATGGCCTGCCGCTGGCGCGCGACGCCCACGCCGGCCAGGTACTTGGACTCGGCCTCCCCCTCAGCGCGCTTCACCTGCTGTATCTTGTCGGCCTCCGCGCGCTCCGCCGCCGCCACGCGCAGGCGCGCCGCGGCGTTGATGTCGTTCATGGCGCGCTTCACCACCTCGTCCGGCTCGATGTCGACGATGAGCGTCTGCACGATCTCGTAGCCGTACATGGTCATGGCCTTGGCCAGCTCCTCCTCCACGGCCCGCGCCACCACGTTCTTCTGCTCGAACACCTGGTCCAGGTTCATGTTGGGCACGCTCGCACGGATCACTGGATCAACCAAATCGTCCATCATCCATCACAAGAACACATGAACGGATAGACAAACTGATGAAAAGGAAAAATGATGGTTACCGTCGAAGACGTAGGACTGAATCTGCTCCCGGGCGTTGCTGAGTCGGTAGAAGGCGTCGTAGGCCTTGTCGGCGATGGCGCGGTACTGCACGGATGCCACCACCGTGACGAAGACGTTGTCCTTGCTCTTGGTTTCGCAGCGGACGTCCAGCTGCTGCACGCGGAGGGAGAGGTAGCCGGCGACCCTCCGGCCGACGCACCAGGGCATGAAGTGGCAGCCCGGCTGCAGCACCGTGTCGTACCGCCCGCACGTCTCCTCCATGGCCACCGTCGACTGCTCCACGCACGCGCAGCACAGCAGCTGCGGCAAGTCCGCCGAGTGGATCGACGACGACGACGACCCCGCGCCCATCTCGATTATTGCTCGATGATATGAACAGTGGATGAATTATTGGCGCCTGATGGTCAACTGATCGATCGAGAGGATGCAGACCGCGTTATGTGGAGGCGTAGCTGAAGGGAAGACTTGACTATCCACTGAGATGACAGACGCTAGACAAGCAAGTGCACTAAAAAAATTGTTAAAATCGACACGAACCCTGTGATGACAGACATCCAGGTGCACTAAAAATTCAACACAAAATCGATTGGTGGTAGCCAGTCTGTAGTCTGAAATTCTGAACTCTAGCAAACATATATGATTTTTCTGAACTGAAGTTCAGTTTATATTAACAAACGTAAGTGATTGATTGATTGCCTTCTGACTTCAGACTTATCCGACGACTATAACATGTTCGGGTTGGAAGAATTAGCACGGGATGACTTCTTGGCAGGTAGTCTCTAAGTCTCCCTCTCGGATATGCCAAACCTCGGTGGCCATCGGGATGACAAGAACCACCGGCGCCCATCGAACCAACCGCCCGCCTCAACCTAATCCGTAAAACCTTATCTGTACCTCTATCCAAGCCTTACTTCAGATTGATGTAATAGCGATAACCCTAATAAACCAACCCATCATCCAATAGGACCAACCCACCTAGGATAAATCGTCTATGCTTGTTTTACATGCCTTGCTTGTTATTTTCTTTATTTGCGTTCTCTTGTTTGTCGACGCTAGACCGTGTAGGATAGGAGACGTGAGGGAACCCGATGGAGTCCAGAAGATAAGAATATGAGACACACGAATTGGAGAGGATATAATCATCAGCAAATGAAGGCAAGTCCTAACACCCACCTACCCCTTCCCTCTACACTACATGCCATACCTTAACCACCTCCCTTCCACCACCACCATATATTGCTAGCCTCCACCATAAACCCATCACTATTCATCTCCACTAATTAATAACCCAGCCTATACTACTTGAAACCCCTTATAAATTAATTATGATAATGTGATAATGATAAGGTAATGGTTACCTTGATAAACTTGACGATAATAACTATGGAACTTAAAATTGGTAAAATTTGACTAAACCCCGACATGGGGCGAGTGGGGGTAATTTATGTGGGATAAATTCCTGTAGGAGATACTCGCCTCGGTCACATAAGGACCGGTTCGTAGTCCCTCTCGCCTAGTGAGTCATTACGTACAGCCACATGTCTATATGGGTAGACCTGATCTCACATTCCGTTGAATAGAAGTATAATGTCTACTAGGAGGCCGGTGTAGGCAACGGAAAATCAGAAGCCGACACGGGGGATAGGTTTTCTTCCGTGTCCGGTTGGCGTGGATGCTATGTGATCTTCCACATTAAGCTTTAAGTTTTTAGGTCGCGTTCGAGCCACTGTTTTCTTGGCCATGTTCGAGCCATGTTTTCTTTTGTGATGATTTGGTATCATCATGTTTGGGGGGATTTGTTATCTTCCCGGTTTGTGTTTCCAACCCCTGAGAAGCCGAAGTAGATATTATATAGAAGTCTAGGTTAGCCTCCGAGCGGGTACGGGTTCTCGTTAGACCTGTCTAAGCCATGACGATGGTGTCGGACTGTGTCTATCGTGTGGGGAATTTTGTACACCTCTGCAGAATTAACTAAATGTATTCGAATAGCCACATCCTTGGAATGGGCAAATGCTAGGATGAGATACTATGATTAAATTACTACAACTATCTGGTAAGATGTATTTTACAAATTTAATAATTATTATGAACAACGGGAACTGGTGAGAATAGTAATACTCTGTCAGATCCAACCTAAAATTATAACTACTCCATCTTACTACCTTACCTATCCACTCAACTACTCCAACCACCATAAATCCACCTTCACCAATAGCCTACCCTGAGTACTTTATGTACTCAACCCCCCTCCATCTACATTTTTAGGAGTTAAGCTACAAGAGGTTATGCTCGGATGGAACTACTAGGACTATGCCAGGATAAGACACCAGGAATATACCCGAAGATGGAGCCGTACGAGAGAGCTACTCTAGGATTATGATGTTATGATATAGGATTACGCTAGATGAATAAGGCTAAGGTTGTGTCCGCACTTCAAGTTGCCTGTAGGAAATGGAGCCACGTTGACATAGGACCACTGTCTTAGAACTCTGATATAGGAAACAAGTCCAGTGGCCCAAGCTATGTAAACCCGAACCATGTAACCCGTTTTCCCCATTAGCACTAAAAGGATGGGTTTTTTTATATCAATCTTGTTGAGTTGTGCGTATCCGCTACCAATCTAGGGACTGATACATATGTACAGTGAACCCCAGAACTAGGGGACCGACATATACATATGACTGATACATATGCCCTGATTCAACACTGACAGCGCCGGCGGTTCTTGTCATCCCGATGGCGACCGAGGTTTGGCTTCTCCGAGAGGGAGACTTAGAGACTACCTGCCAAGAAGTCATCCCGTGCTAATTCTTCCAACCCGAACATGTTATAGTCGTCGGATAAGTCTGAAGTCAGAAGACAATCAATCACTCACTTTCGTTTGTTAATATAAACTGAACTCCAGTTCAGAAAAATCATATATGTTTGCTAGAGTTCAGAATTTCAGACTACAGACTGGCTACCACCAATCGATTTTGTGTTGAATTTTTAGTGCACCTGGATGTCGGTCATCACAGGGTTCGTGTCGATTTTAACAATTTTTTTTAGTGCACTTGCTTGTCTAGCGTCTGTCATCTCAGTGGATAGTCAAGTCTTCCCTTCAGCTACGCTCCACATAACGCGGTCTGCATCCTCTCGATCGATCAGTTGACCATCAGGCGCCAATAATTCATCCACTGTTCATATCATCGAGCAATAATCGAGATGGGCGCGGGGTCGTCGTCGTCGTCGATCCACTCGGCGGACTTGCCGCAGCTGCTGTGCTGCGCGTGCGTGGAGCAGTCGACGGTGGCCATGGAGGAGACGTGCGGGCGGTACGACACGGTGCTGCAGCCGGGCTGCCACTTCATGCCCTGGTGCGTCGGCCGGAGGGTCGCCGGCTACCTCTCCCTCCGCGTGCAGCAGCTGGACGTCCGCTGCGAAACCAAGAGCAAGGACAACGTCTTCGTCACGGTGGTGGCATCCGTGCAGTACCGCGCCATCGCCGACAAGGCCTACGACGCCTTCTACCGACTCAGCAACGCCCGGGAGCAGATTCAGTCCTACGTCTTCGACGGTAACTATCATTTTTCCTTTTCATCAGTTTGTCTATCCGTTCATGTGTTTTTGTGATGGATGATGGACGATTTGGTTGATCCAGTGATCCGTGCGAGCGTGCCCAACATGAAATACTCTACTTCGAGGTGTGCGTTAGTGTATATAATGCCTTTATTTCAAATTATATAAGTCATTCTAATTTTTTTATAGAATTAAAGCATTTCAAATTTTGACCAAGACTATAGAAAGATCTGCGAAGATTTATGACATCAAATAGGTATATTATGAAAACATAATTAATGAAGATTCTAATGATACTTATTTGGTATCATATATATTATTATTTTATTATATAAATTTGGTAAAACTTAAGATACTTTGACTGTCCAATAAAGTTAGAATAACTTATATAAACATCAGATTCTTTTATATATGGGGGAAAAAAACAACTTTGCTAACGTAGAAGCAGATGCTACCCATCAGCTTGCTCGATAGTGCTTGTTGCAGCCTAGGCTCTGTTCGTTTCGTTGAAAAGCCATGTTGAAAAGTATTGTTGGTTGATTTGTTGGGAGAGAAAAATACTGTACCATGGATGATAAGCTAGGCTAATAAATTTTTTTGCTCACGGTCTCACATTTTCAATAGCAGGCAACAACCGATGGGCTATTGCACCACTGTTGCAGCCCAAACAGTATTGTGTAACGAAGACAGCAAGCCCATTGTTATGGGCACCGAATGACCGAAGTTAAGCGAAATCATCTCCGCCCGCCGATTGGGTGCATGAAGGCATGCTTAAAGTTGTTAAGGGGCTCAGCCAAACTAACCTCAAACCATAAAAACACAGCGACCTCACTGAACCAATCTAATCCACATACCAACCCACCCTAATCCCCATACCAATCCAAACACTGCCTCACCGAATCAGTCTAGTCCAAAACCCATACCAATCAAAATTGGAGGTGATTAAACTCCAAATTAACTCCAATCCCCGTACCAATCCAAACATTGTCTCACCGAACCAGTCTAGTCCACAGACAAATGCTCACAACCCATACCAATCCCCACACCAATCCAAACGGGAGGTGATTAAACTCCAAATTAGACCAAAACCATGGTTCCAATGGTTCCAGCGCACCAAACCTCGCAAGCCACATGCAAGCTTCTCGAACCAAGGAGCCCTATTTGCTTGAACTTATGCCTGGCTTATCTGATACAATGTTTTTCTCTCACAATAAATTAGCGAACATTACTTTTCAACCTAGCTTATTAGCGAAACGAACAGGGCCTAGGGCACCCGCAACACTAAGAGCTATTTACTAGCTCTAAGTCAACATCTCTAATAGTGTTAACTAATAATTCTTAGTATGATTAGTCTCACATACCATTCTCACATGATCTTGAAGTGTGTGTAAGAGCCTAGCTCTTAATTAAAAGCTAGCTTTTCTCTCACTTGTATTAAAATATGAAAAAATACTAAAAGCTAGCTCTTAAAAATCGATTGTTGTAGTCTTTTTGGGAAAATTGTGTTCTTACCCTTGTCCAGAACTCCAATTATGATTTTGCCCCTATTTTTTTTACTTTGTGTTTTTACCCCTTTTATTTTGAAATGAACTGTCCGTTTGCCCCTGCTTTGGATGTCCGTCAAATGGACACAGAATAAATGAATTAAAAGAATTCCAAAGCAGAAAAAGATAGTAGAAATGACCACACTGCCCCTGACTCTTCCTCATCCAGAATAGCCCTCATCGGTAGCGGGCGGCTCCATCGGCGACGGCGCATCTGGCCTAGGGCACGCGGTGAGGCGGTTGTTGCGGGGTGCGGGAGCGCACGCGTGGGGGAATGACGTGGCTCTGGTTGTTCGCGCGCCGGGCAGTGGCGGTGCCCGACCGCGGGTCTCCTCCGACGCCTAGGCGTAGGTCCCAGCGGCGCCCGCCCGCCCGCCGTTCTTCCCTTTCGAGCAAGGCTCAGGGGCGCCCGCCTCTCTTCTTATGGGCACAGGAGGGGCACGAAGGTTCTCAGAGAGCCACGTGGCTGCAATCCTGCTCAGTGCTTGTCACTCAGCTGGCTCGACAGGCTACTCACCGTAAGGCTAGACTCCAACCGGCTCAGCGGTGGGATCGACGCCATTGTGCTGCCAAGGCTGTAGGAGCTCAATGTCTCCAACAATTTGATGTCCAGGAGGATTCCGACGATGATGGCGTCGTTCCCGGCCGTGGTGTTCGGCGGGAATGTCGGTCTCTACAGCTCACCGCTCCCGCTGTGCAAGGACAAGGCGCAACAGCCCAATGCGTCGACGACGGTGAACGCATCCGTGGCAAGGAACTGTCCTCCGGCTTCCACCATGGTGGCGGTGTCCTTGCCGTTAGGGAAGCCAGCGGGCTCCGAGGTGGCAGGCAGCGGCGGCGGCAAGGGGAAGATGAGTCGTGCCACCGTGGTGGCAATTGTGGTGGGGGATTTCGCTGTGGTGGGGCTGGTGGCCGGGCTGCTCTTCTGCTACTTCTGGTCGCGCCTCTCTGGGTGGCAGAGCGGCCGGCGCCTCCAGCAGGGGGAGAAGATAGTGTACTCCTCCAGCCCTTATGGCGCCACCGGTGTCGTCGCGGCGGCTGGTGCTGGTGGCGCGACGTTCGAGCATGGGAAGATGGTGTTTCTAGAGGACATGAGCTGCAGCAACGGTGGCACGAGGTGGTTCGAGCTGGGGGAGCTGCTGCGCACGTCCGCGGAGATGCTGGGGAAGGGCGGGTGCGGCACGGCGTACAGGGCCATGCTCGACGACAGCACCGTGGTGACCGTGAAGCGGCTGCGTGACGCCACGGTGCCGGCGACCGCGTCCAAGAAGGGCATCGAGCACCACATGGCCGTGTTGGGCTGCCTCCACCACCCCAACATCGTGCCCCTCAATGCCTACTACTACGCCCGCGACGAGAAGCTACTGGTGTACGAGTACATGCCCAATGGCAGCCTCTTCTCCGTCCTCCATGGCAAGTCCTCTCTTCGCTTGTCTTGTGAATAATTTTTGTTGGCTTGATTTATTGCTGAATTGAAACAATGTGGTATGATGACGATGCAGGGAACTGGGGCCCTGGGCGCACGCCGCTGGAGTGGGCGGAGCGCCTGCGCATTCCGGCCGGTGTTGCGCACGGGCTAGCCTACATCCACCACTCAGGCCGTCGGGGCAGCGGCATGCCAAAGCTGGCGCACGGCAACATCAAGAGCACTGCCTGGGCGCAGGTCCCGGCGGCGCCCGCCCGCCCGCTGTTCTTCCCTTTCGAGCAAGGCTCAGGGGCGCCCGCTTCTGCTCTTATGGGCACGTGAGGGGCGCGAAGGTGCTCAGGGAGCCGCGTGGCTGCAATCCTGCTCAGTGCTTGTTGCTCAGGACGGCTTAGCGCACGGGATCTCTCAAATCGACATGGAAGAGCGAAGGTGGTTTCAGCAAACCCTAACCCTTATCTACTGCTGTTTTTTGCCAGAGTGAGTGCACTATTTTTTTAGCTTTTGTGGAAATATTCACATGGTGTATGGGAGACTTTGAAATGTGATATGGACATGTTTCTCCATGATTGTTGTCATGTGTTTTATATGTGCTTCATATTGTTGTCATAATGCTATCAAAATATTACCAAGGTGCTGCCAAATTTTTGATTATTTTTGGACATTAAATCTGAATTAAAATAATTGCAAGTCGTGGCAAATATATTTGAGCAAATATTAATGTCTAATTCCAAAATCAAGGGTAAAATCACAAACAGGCACAACAAACAGGGGCAAAATCACAAGGGCATTTCTATCATTTTGTACAAAATTTAACACCGTTAGGGGAGGATGACGGAATAAGGGCAAAGTAGTGCCTCGATTTGAAATCACTGGGGTAAATTCACAAAGTAAAAAAAACAGGGATAAAATCATAATTTTGATACCATAGTTCTTGATATAAGAGATGTGCAAACTTACATAATCAATAGTGCAAGGGTTGTATTCTTGAATGAGCGGCCACAACTCCATAGTTCTGGTGCCTCCATTAGTAAATCAACTTCATCATCCTCACACAACTGAGAGATGTGTGGTCGTGCTCTACTTGGTGCATTTTGCTTTTGCTCTCTTGGATGCAATGTAAGTTATTATGTATTATAAATATTAAGTTCATTAAGGTATAAAAAGAAGTAATAAGTTTGACAATTATTGTACTTCAGCTCATAAGTCATATTTTACTAATTTCACACATTTGAAATTATCACATTTTGTAGCTCAAAGGCATAAAAGAGGATATGGATCTGCCAGTCATGGTGGAAAGCAAACTTGAATATAGAGGAAAGGACAATGTGACTAGCAATGATAATGTTGGTTCAAGCACTGCTAGTATCAAATATAGCTGCAATGACAACAATGAAGAAGAACCACCACCAAAAAGGATTGCTCGTCACCGACGCAAGGGAATTCCGCAACGTGCACCATTCTTCTAATGTGATGCTCATGACCATATCTACTACATGTAGAGGCAGATAAGATGAGAAAATGTTTGTCATGAATGAATGAATAAAAGAACCCTATTCTATGTAAGGATATTTCTTCAATTTGTCAGCCTTTCATATACATTTTTAGTAGACCACACAAAGTTGTTTTTAAAATAACTAATACACTACATTTAACTGATCGCTTGGTGTTCTAAACATTCTAATTTTCTAGATGAGAATGACCACGCAAACAAAGGCTAATAGTATACGTAAGGTTTGATGTGGGCAAACTTATCCACTCTATTTCTATCCTCAAACTTACCACATGTTTTTGAATTTTGGGCTTAGTATTCTTTATTGGTAGCCAATGTACCCATTTGACAGTATGGTGCAAGTTGACTTCACCAATTTGCAAATATGTATTAGATAGGATTACGTAGATCATGTGGATGATAAGGAACAATATGGGTGAAGAACACCATGATCCAATAAGAAGCAACAAAGAAACAAACACTAGAAGGTTAGAGATCGCATGATATAGAGAAGTCTTTGTGCACAATATCACTATATCAACCACCAAAGTGAAAAAGAGGTCACAGGATCATGTGGTGTTGATCAATAAGATGCACAAGTTGGAAGCCAATGGTGAACAAGGTCACCCAATCATCCATCTATATATGAAGATAGAGACATGCAACATGGGTGGATGGAGATAGTTGACCATTTGGTGATGTGGGACAAATTGATTATGGTTGCAGTGCTAATGGTCGACAATGGTCAAAAGCCTCACTAGATGATCCAAATATGTGAATTTTATGCCCGCAAGATCATTTGTTGTGTGTGTGACCATCAGTGCAAGAAGAAATGTTTGTTCTTGCAAGAACCCTAAGGGCCAACTCCAGGTTTCCTCCTAAGACAGGCTTCCAAGGTAATGGGCCAGTGGTTCCGTGAGAAGTTACCTTTGAATTAGTGCTATGAAATTAGGACCAAAGACATGTTGTCAAAGACTTCTGAGCAGGAACGCAAAGACACATTTGAGCGGTCCAAAGCCATGGTTTTTTTGGAGAAGGAGAGGCAGACTGCTTGAGCCCTATTGTCTTCACAAAAGTGAGAAACTTCGGAAGGCGTGCAAGGCAAGGAGATTATCACTAGCCTAGAAAGTCAAATATGTCAGGATCGCCTCCCTCTTGAGTTGATTACCTAACTAATCATTCTTCCATTAACTATGATTAGTTACATAATAAACTTAATTGTCATCCTGGTACACTACCCATATAGTGTATTGTATATCCGACCTTCAACCAAGATCAAACACCAAAAATGATTATTACATCTCACATCAAGTTCAACACAACATTAAAAGAGTAAGGTTTACAACAAATTGTCTCCATCACGCAATCACATAGAGTACAAGCAAAAGTCTTTTAGTAAGTACAACATAAGTCTTTGGTACACATCCATGGGTGTGCCAACACCACGGTGTCAAAAGATTTAGCTTCGGCAATACCTAACAGAGCTACTCGCGTAAGAAGAATCAGATGGTAGCACACGAGACGCAAGATTTATACTTGTTTAGACACGTGAGGTACCCTAGTCTAGTTGGGGTGATGCTGCTTCTCTTGTATTCGTATACTCGGTTACATGGACTGCTCCTCCTTCTAACTATGCGCTAGAATGAAGTAGATGGGTTCCCGATCGTGAGGCCCCTACCCCCTTTATATAGCCTAGGGGAGTTAGGGTTACAATGAGAGCGATCGATTAACAGATTGGATTCCTAATTTGTTATACAGAAAGCACAACAGATTGATCCTACTCAATCGTTCAGATACGACGGCTCCTGATATGTTCGATACGCCTTGATCTCCAAGTTGGTGGAATCGGTCGACCTTTGTGGGCCTCCTTTGTCGTGGCTTCCAGCTCAATAGATGGACATTATCGAATATACGGGCGGTATAGGTACCCTGGCCCATATATCCGATAGTAGCCCCCTAGAACTTAATGACAAGCTGGTTAAACAGCTCCATCTTCCGATGGTCGTGCAAACCCCTTAATCCTCGGGTGCCAATGCCTTGAATTTTTTTTAACAGTGTTTTATCATCCTCGAGTGTCGAGGTCTCCTTAGTGCTCTGTGCGAGTGCAGAGGCTTTCTCTCGAGTACCGAGAGTTATTCGGGTGATGACATCATGCGTGTAGGGATTTCGGTGCTCTAGGTGCTTGAGTGCCCGTTCGAGCGACATCTTGCATGTTGAGATATATAGCTAGTGGGGTTTAGGATTATAAGAGATATAGATAGATATAGATATAGATTCAGAATAGAGATAAGGAGAAGGGACCTACAGTGCGGTCTTGGACTCATGTCGTTCACATGGACAGAACGATTGAATGGAATCGCGGAGTCAGCAATCGGCGTCTCGGCCAGCCGGCCGATCAAAAAGTGACAACTCAATGATATTAGTATGTAGAAAATGATAAGTCTTGGAGGGGATCTGGCATGTCGTCGTGATATTAGTATTTAGAAATATATTTAAGCGATATTTTAATTTATTTTTCATAATAGTGGAGATGAGATACAAATTAAAGAGGTTACTCTACATTATTTTTCATAGTGACAGACGGTGGTAATTTAAATATGAAACTTTTTAAATGTGAATCTAAGGGTTGTTTTGTATTATCCTTAAATGGTAGTGACAGATAATTTAAATGAAAATTAGAGGGTTTTTTACTTACCATTCATGGTATCAGTGGTGGGTAATTTAAATACAAGTTTAGTAGGCTAGTTTATATAATTTTCATATAGCATACTCCCTTCGTCTCAAAATAGTTGACACTTCAGCTATGAATATAGATACACATTTGTCCAAATTCATAACTAAAGCATCAATTACTCCCTCCATCCTAAAAAAATGATGTTTTCAAGATTTTTTTAGAATAAATTAGTACTCAACAGAAATTATTCATGTATTTCTAGAAGGTAAACAATACTAATTAAGGATAACCTCCTCATTAAAAGAAATGCATGAAGACATGCAGACTACAATCTAATCCAAATCTATTTTCCAAGAGCTAAACATGAAATTTTCTGACACATATTTGAATCCTAGAGCATCAATTTTTTTGGGGGCAGAGGGAGTATTTTGGTACATAAGGAGTATGTGGTTTTTTTAGAAAACAACAAATCCAATGGTTATTGTTACTATTATAATTAAAATCTACCAAACAAAATGTCATATGTTCTAAGATTCATCTTTTTTAGTATATGTCTCATGAGGATTAATGCGCAGACTCTGTTAGAGATATATCATTAGTAATACTAGCAACGTGTACGTGCGCTGAATGGAATGCACATATTGTTGTGTCGTCACCTAGACAACCCCGCGGATTTAATATTTAGCAAACGTATCAGTGCGTTGCAACATGAAGTCGGCTTAGAGATTTATATATTCGATGCTCACACATCCTGCATTCATCTTGAAATCGAAATCAGACATGTGCTACTCTAACTCCTATATGAATGAAAGGCTTGTAGATTTTGTTCAATAATCATGTCAGATGTTCTAATTCGTTCTAGTATCGAACACTCAACCATGTCTGAATACGCTGCTCTAACTTGTATGGGTACTAGTATCATTGCGCGCGCATTTGCGCGCCCGTGGTGAAGTAATGGTAGACATGCGAGAATAAACATATGTACCAACATATCTTATATGTTATTGCTGGTACCAGTCTTAGGTTCATTGATCCACTAATATAAGGGGCGCGCCCGTTCTGGAAAGCATGAAAGTGTGTGGACTCTATTGTCAAGTAGCTAAATAACGTGGTTTTGCACCTGGTATTTTTTTTGACTATTTGATAAATGGAATAATCTCGATATCCATATGACAAAGAATAGATGTGACTCGAAGACATAATATTTGGTGGTGGCACATTACAATGATATATAATAGATTGACATAAACACATGTTACATCAGAGAAAACAGAACATACATAAGCTGCTCAGAGCATGGCTACATTCTTTTTCGACTTAGAACAAATTCTACATCTTGTGCATGACTACAATAACCTTTAGTTTACAGTCTTCAAAGGGCTGGAAGAGGCCTTCAGGCTATCCACAATGTCAGTCACAGATGGCCATGAAAAGCCCCTGAAGTGACTTGAGCAAAATAATTGTCTCATCCATGTCCCATATGTAACTGTGATGACATCCATTTTGCTCGTATTAAAAGACCAGACAGCTGTAATAAAAAATTAGAGGCAACTACCTAAAATCACATGAATTTTATTTAGCATATAATGAAAACAAGGCCCCTCAGGATCATAAAGAATACTATTTTTTGGCAACATATTATTGGCTGAGCATGATAGAGCTGCTAATACCTTCATTTCCCCACTATTTGCATAGGACTGTTACATGCAGGTGCTGGTGTTTAACCACCTGCCATAACCATGGTTTCTAACAACTAAAAGCAGTCTCACAATAAGCAAGGACCAATTTGCAGTAAATACTAAGGGACAGGTAACCACATGAATATATGTAATCTATATGATCACGATGATACTAAGATGAATGACAAAAACAAAGTACAATTAATTTTAGGAGTGCCTGGTGGAAGAGACTCCTTCCAACATAGCTCAGTTTCATATTGGATACAATTTACTTACATAGGGTGCTGTCATACTATAATTATCTTGGTGGATAACTTGCATGAAACTGAACAATGATGAATAACTATGTAGGCAACCTCCTTTCGTTAAAATTCCTTCCAACAACCAACCAATGCAAGATGAGTCCAAATTGTTTCTACATGCAATATTTTCCAACAGGCCGCCCAAGTACTATAACAATGTATTTTTCTCACAAATTGCTCATAAATCAATACACTTAGCACAAAGCATGAAAAGTAATGTGGGACAAGCAAAGGTAAAATACATAAATAATAGTAGACAAAGGAAACCTACGAAAACAACGCATGCCGCAACCAACCATGAATTATATAACAGATTGAAATTAACCAAGGTGGCAAGTGGACATCGCCAACACCGAGGGCTCGCCAACACCGCTGGTCATCCCAGCTATTTCCCCAAGGGGGTCCTATCAAGCTACGACGGGCCGAGAAAGAAATGTTACTTTGTAAGAAGGCCAAGTGCTGATAGCAGTATCTGACACATTGTCCATGTCTCCATCCCTAAGAGATATACTCCTAGACTGTGGAGTGCAGAAATAATTTATTCAATGCAGCTCAAAGTAGAAGTATTATCCCAACCTTTCTTCTTTGAACGACAACAACTATTTGGCAGCTCGCTTCCCAATGCCAAGATCATGGTGATAGAATCGGCAACATTTAGCAGACACACCTATGCTACTGCTGCTGGGGAAGCAGCTGGCTAAATCAATAGAGAAGAAATGCTCATCAAACTAAACGCTTGGAATGAAAGAGATGGTAGATGCACTAAAGAGAAACTGTAGGGTTAGAAGCATATTACTGAGGGATATGTTGGCTTAGAATATAAGGAGAACTTTCTTGGTTGCCATCTAAACTTGGGAAAACTACCATAATTCCAGTCAGGAAAAGATAGTTCCTCTCAAACTGCTGAGAACCTGAGGTTGCTTAGTAGCACATACTAAATTACTCAAATCGACAACAACAGATAATAATAGAAATCTGTAAAACCTATGCAATACGGCATGTCAGGGATCTTCAAAGATAATGAGAAATTCAATAGAGAGACTGATACTGAGGGTGTCAATGTACAAATGCAATGCATTTGGAATTATAAGTTCATCAAGGAAGCGAACAGGGCAGCAATGGTGTAGTACCTTGTAAGCATTATTTTTAGCCTCGAAGATAGCGCACCGAAAGTAGACCAGGTAGGTAACCAAGGTCGACGTTGGAGCTCAGGAAAATCTATAGAGAGGAAGGTAGCTCCACTTATCAAGATCATATCCTGCATAGCAATAGGGAAATGAGAAGTACAGTTAGGGAAAACCGACATTGAATAGCGCAGATCCAAATTAATTTGTGATCAAGCACTCTAGAAAGCTCTTTTTCATCTCTCACGCCTTTCAAATGAGAACACAGTGTGAAAGCATTAGTAAATCTGAGTAAAGAATGCACCATGTTTAGGCCAAGCCAAAAGTATGTCAAAAAGTTGATTCAGTAGAGACAGGCTGAGGCGGTTCCATGTGGAGCAGCTGACTTACCTGAAAACCAAGTTGGCTAAGCTTTTAAATGGAAACGTACTTGTACCACAAGAATGACCGGTTCTTTTTCACAAAAGCGCAGCTTGCAAAATAGTAAGTAACACCAAAAAATTATCAAGGGAACATGAAAAGATGGAAGACCGGGAGTAAACCGGACATCCAATTATTAACTGTAAATGTGCGCTCACTAAATATTTGTCAGTTGAAACAACCAATTAGCAGGTAAAGGTGGCACGAGGATATAGACATAGAGTCTTCTTCCCAGAAAAATATATATTTTTAATAGTTTTTGATATCTGATAGAGCAGAAGGAATGGAATAAGCTGTGTAGACCCACTTTAAGTTACTATAATATAGCATGGGGCATGAATTAGGAACCCCAGAGCCATCAACATGAATTTAGGAGCACAAGATGGAAGCGGCAAACAATATAGTAGTAACGATAACAAATTAATCTCCACAACATACTTTGCAATGTGCTGCTCAGCTGAGTCGCAAGAAGTTTGGGGGTTAAGATGTTTACCTGCAATGCAGAGAGGAAACCTGCATTATGCCAAGCAATGAGGTAACTGCAGTAAAGCCAAGCAGCTAACAGAAAAGGGAATCGGCCATCAAAATGGAAACTAAAAAGTGTGAACCATGGCCTCTTTTTTTTCTTATGGAAACATAGCAGTATTATCACAGTCCATGAAACATCTATTCAAATGTAATTTTGCAGTAACAATATTATTTGTTCACAGAAACAAAAGGTGTGTTGGCTTATTTACTCAAATGTAATTTTCCATGGTATCAGGGAAAAACATCTATGGAAGAGATGAATTTGGAATTAAAATAGAAGGAAACCTGAGTCTACAAGACAGGGTCAGACTGGAATCTGCGAATTTAGCTGGGATATATGGAACTAAACCTATAATTTGGAATTAAAATAAAAGGAAACGCAAGTCCATAATACAGGGCCAGACTAGAATCTGAGAATTTACGTGGGATATATGGAACTAAACTTACATCTGATCTGTAACGGACTGCTATAAGACTACCCAATCCAAAATTCAGAACGAGACAGATGGCTTGTTAATTTAGTTTATCTGCAAACACACTTCAAAGTAAAATATAGACGAGACAACTGCACTTAACTACAAGAATAGAGATATGTATATCAGGTAGGGTGATCACAAGATCAGGCACAAACCTTGAAACATTATGAAAAATTCAGGTTTCAATTTTTGAGATCCAATAGCTATTCAGAGCAAATTGAGCAAGGAAGACATTCCATCATGAGGGACGGTAGTATGAGGCCATCGTTGTCTGCAGTTAGCAATAATTTGGGACATCTTAGATTGGAACCCATGACTATGGAAAATCAGGAAAGGGTTAATTCAAAATTTTCAATGAAGCCTATATATCTATTGCAAAAGATGAGGAGGGCCTCAAAATCATTAACAGATGCTGCTGCTTGTATACCTTTACTTACGCATAATCTGTCGCTGTTGTAAGTAGGTATTCCTGCTCCTTCTTTGCAGCCTTTGTTTTGACCAACGCAGGACCAAGATTTGTGCCCCATGGGGTTCCCAGCTGCTATTACGAAATTCATCAATTACTCTTAGTAGTTTGACATCCACTTGTAATCATGCTTGTTCCAACCTGAATGGAAAAATGGCAGGTCCTTCAGAAGAGGTAGCCTAAACCAAACTATAATCTTTTGTATTAGGTTTTTATGCTTCGCGTGGTCCTTCAGTTTTTTTTAAAAAAAAATTAGTGTTACAAGAAGTGTTTGCTTATTCATTTATCTATGTAACCATGGGTCTGTAAAACTAAAATAGATTGCATAACCAGGTGTCATAAGTTTGTACTACAGAGGTGCCATAATTCAGAACATACGTAGATCTATGGCTATATCGCACTCCAAGTATTAAACTAAGTATGTCAGTACAAGAAGTATACTGTAGGTCCATAATTATGTAAAGGTGACCTAGTATAGAAACTAAACATAATGTTTTTTTCAACATCAGAACAAATTTAACTATTTTATAAACATGATCATCGGAACCTACACTGGAGCAACAAATTGTGAGGCAAATCTTTCTGCCTTACTGTCATGGTAACTGTATAAACAAAAGAGAGTTTTTTGTCCATCAAGAAAGACGAGGGTAACACTGGTTTTGCAGCGCAACCAGGCAAAACTTTCTAGCTTACTGTTATGGAAGCAAGAAAATCTTAAAAAGATTTAGGTTAAATAAAAATAGAGTAGGCAACTCGGGAGCAAACTAAGAAGGATTCAGTAAGAATTTGTTGCTGAAAAGATGAAAATACAATGAATGTAAGGTACCATAGGAAGCACTAAACGATATACCTGATGTCCAGAGTGCCCAATCAGTAGCATATGCGGTTGACATTGCATTAGCCTTATGATAATGCGCAAAGAAAACAGCTTGAAAACAACATCTATTTCGCATGAGACACTGAAAATTAGTTCACGTATTAGGTGATAGTAAGCATACCAGACACATGGGAGGTAAACACGAGGCAGGCAAAGTTTTTGGTGCAGCTGTGCATGTGAACGTATATCCAAATTAAGATTTGTCTCCATTACATTTTAACCTATTCATAAATTTAAAACCGATAGAACTCTTCTAGCCCGGACAGGTAGAAGATGGTGGCCGTTCAGCCAGAACCTGTGCGCAAATGAGTAGCAGAGTGGTCAGGCCATACCAATTGCTCTGTACGACTAAGGCAAGGATACAAAAATATTGGAAAATCTCTTAACTGAAACGCTACTGATTAAATTGGGTAAATGGAAATTGATTTATGGAATTACAACCTAGCCTCTAATATACCACATTAGAATACTGATAAGAATGCATGGGCAGGTGAGAGTTACGTATATCTATAGCGGTATGAAGGTTATTTGAATTTTCCCACCCTATTGAGATGATGGCAGCAGAATGACAAAGAACTATTTCTAGTGATATAAAGTAGACAAATATGAATACACCCTTCATTAGCAACAGTTTCTTGCATGTTGTAATAGTCTATGAAAGCTTCAGGTAACCAAAACCAAGTAAAAAACAAAGAGAGGTTATAACCTTGAAGCAGTAGTGGATGATCAGCATGGCAGAAGAAGAGTTCCTTTGTCCTCTTTATAGAATGCTAAACGTGTACCTGCAAATATATTTTTTTCAAGATGCAGTTATAGAATACTAAATAGAGAGGCAAACATTAAATAGCAGTAGAATGTATGAAATATGTTGGCACAAAATTCAACAGGCTAGAGCATTCAACGTTCAACAGGAAGAGTATGCAAGCAAGGTCGATTAATGTAACAGTGTTGTCTACTGAGAAATCATAGATGGAAAGGGTCTTCCATCCACACACACTTGTAAATTTGTATTGCGAAATACTAACGAATCACAAAATGAAACCTGGAAATTAGAATATAACATTTTCACTACGGTGGTTCCATGAACTGACCTTTATGTCCTCAGGCAGTGGTGATGCACTCATCAACAGAGACATGATTTCACTACTGTAGTTTTAACCGAAACACACATGACATAGATATGCCATCTACCTGATGTTATAGCCCATGCGTGCCATATTATGTCAAGGGCCCTAACTGGCCAGACCAAGCTTCAATTTTTTTGGACAAAATACTTACTGTTAAAAATTTGGCAACATAGTTACAGCAAAATCTCTACTGAAAGGCTAAGGCCATGTGTGCCAAAATCATTTTACCATAAACATTTTTTTAGTGTTTGACACCAAAACCTACCGGTCCATCAGGCATCATATTTGTGTGTGGTAATCAAAGATAAAAAGTACTGAAGTAGTTCAATCATGACTATGTGAATACTAAAATTGTAAAGGAAGTAAAAAAATATTTAGATCAGAGTACAGGGCCTGTTACCTTTGTACCCCAATCTCACACAGGGTTTGTTCATATATCTTAAAAATTGGAGAACTCAGACAATGATGTAGGCAATCATAAGAATCTTGTGTCGTCGCCTTGATTTCCTTGGGGCCTATAGTAAAATACTGTAAAGGTTGGCTTAAAACTAAGCAAAAAACAGAGAACGATGTAGACAATATGTATCATAGTGAACTAACCATGATAAGTAAGTTTAGGTGTTACAGGTTGGGATCAGGATTGTTTTAGGGGCATCGATATAGGCTTGAAACATCCAAACATTTTGTGCAAGCAAGCATCCACAACAGCTTAATCAAAAACCAAAAAATATCATTGTAGCTTTGTAAGGCAATCTGTTCTTGCAACCTCTGTGTAGGAGCAGGGAAAATATACAAACGAAAAATCAAGCCAGCGGACTAATTATGGAACTCATAGGTAACCACAGCTATTCAACTGCAAAGCTGGCAATGTTCAGGTTATTACCTTACTACAAAGCTGGCAAGTACGGAATGAGCATGCACATGGTAGATGATGTTTTCCTGAACGTTGGCTGGCTGCACTTCATGAAGTGGCATACCTTTCGGATCGTAATGTACATAAAAAACACAAACAATTAGAGTACATAAAGCTGGTGTCAATGAAATGAGCGACATGTCAAATTTTAAAAAATTGGGAGGTTCTGCATAGAAGCATATATGGGTGAATTCCGTTTATACATCTAAAGCTGAGCCCAAATCCTAACCCTAGAAGAGGTAAGAAAGCACAGTTTCTAAACATCCGGGAACACCTCTTGGTAACCCTAGAACGAACATATCATACCTAAAATTGGCTCAAAAATCCTAACCCTACAAGAGGTACGAATCAAAGAGTTGAGAATCGCAAATATCGAACTGTAGGGAAGGGGGCAGAAGAGAAAAGAGTGCACGGTGGGGTTAGGGTTAGGCATGGTACCTAAGTTTTCACCGGCCGAAGGAGCACATGCGTAGTGGGATGAAGCATCAGGAGGCCGCATGGAGGATGAGGAAGAGGAAGGGAGCCGCCGGGCTCGACCCGCTGCCACGACGCTTTAGGCGGCACCGCTCGAAGCAGCGCCAGTGGGACGAAGCATCAGGAGGCCGCACGGAGGATGAGGAAGAGGAAGGGAGCCACCGGGCTCGACCCGCTGCCACAACGCTTCAAGCGACGGTGCTCGAAGCAGTGCCATCTCCTCATGCCCGGCACCATCTCGGGAGGTCAGGGGAGAGAGGAGGATGATATGGCGGAGGAGGCGGGCGACAGTGCAGATGGCAGAGGAGGAGGGCGGGAGTGGCACGCTCTCCCCACGCCACCGCCCCTGTGGGCGTCGGGAGACGGGAAAGAGAGCAAGAGGGAGGATTTTTTTTCGGGATGGATGGATCGGGACGGCCCGAGAAGTTTTTGGGTAAGGGAAGAGAAGGGAAGCTGAGTATATATTTAGTTTTTACAGATTCTAATGAGAAGCAAGAGCAAGTCGATCCTAGTAGAAGAGAGCAGGTAGAAGCTAAGCAGTAAAATCAGAAGCTGATCTCGGTAGAATCAGATGAAAACAACCTTAGCCGTCGGTGGCTGCGATCCAACGATGGTGAAGAATTCAGGCGACGTGGACAGGGCTCCTGGCCGAGGAGCATGTCCGCCCTGTCTATCTTAATGGGAAAGAGTGAAGGACCACTGAAACAGTACTTTAATATTACTATGTATTACTATTTTTCAAAGAATATATAGTTCATCCTTGAGAACGTATCCAAAGCACTGCTCTTACCTACTCGGAAGTGGAGACCAAACAAACAAATTTTCTTTGGCAACAATATTACTATGTATTACTATTTTCTCCTGTCTGTTTTTCTTTATTTTTTTAGCTTCATCCGTTTTTATTTACATCGTGAGTTCTTTTTTCTATATCCACCGCCCCGTCGTTCTTGCCCCTTTTTCGTTTTTTTCTTTTTCCAAATTATCTCCTTTTTTTCTTATATATAGAAAAATATTAACAAATATGTCCGTGCGTTGCAATGGGAGTTCATTCTATTGTGCTGCTGGCAGCACAAATGTGGTTGCACGGCATAGCCGCACACAGGCACAACGGCAGTGGTGAAGTGGCTTGAACCGGCAGCACTGCAGAAATACAGAAAAAAGAAGGAAGAAGCAAAGAACGAGGACTGAGGACAGAATTCTTGGAACGAATTTAGAGTTTTTTCAATACTTGTCTTCTCTCCTCCTCACTCCTCTCAATTAGTTTTTTTTGAGAAACCACTCCTCTCAATTAGTACATTGGCAATGGTCTAGTTTGGGCTAGCGACCCGGACGGTGTGCCATCGAGAGCGAGGGGGCCAGGTCTAATTCGAAGTCCCTGGTTCCTCAGCCCGTGATGGATGAGTGCTAACAGCCAACCAATTACGTACACCCTATGATGCACCGTGGGACGGTCACTCCCATACATGACCTGCCTCCTCACCACCATCTTATCAACCTTGCTCCATGGCCACTCCAGCTCCGGCGGCACCACCTCCCAGTCCTTTTTTTCCAAAAGCGTGCATTAGCACGTGCTTCGTTAAGAGAAGCGGGAAAGTTTACAACCTCCGAAGAGAGTCACGGCGAGGAGCCATACACGTCTTGGAGACAACACAAAGGAATAAACATAGGAACAAGAGAAGAGAAGAAAGAATAGCGACTGCCCTCAATACCGAAGACATACAACTAAGCCTGCAATAAAAATAACACGCAAGGGTTTCCTAAAGATAGACAAAGCCGTGGTGGCAAAGCATCCACCCTGATAAGACATAGGAGCATCCAGCAGCAATAGTGGCAAAGCATCCGCCAATGAAGACCAAGCGACCATGGCGGCCAAGCATCCGCCAAGAAGAGGGTCCACACGCTCTCAGCAACAAAGCATCTACAAGAGAGGGGACCCAAGAGCCAACGGCAGCAAAGCATCCGCCAAGAGTTCTGTCGATGGTCAAACATCCATCGAGGAAGAAGTGACCCCCTACGACAAAGAATCCATAGAGGAGAGCGACCATGACACTCTCGACGCCAAATGCCTGAGAGGAGACCAACGACAATGATGATAAAGCATCCGTTAGATAAGCAAGACAATGACGGCAAGGTTAAGAGCTGCAAGACAGACCTAAGCGAGTAGAATGAAGGCACACACGGGCACAGTGAGGAACTCCTCTAGGAGCGAATGGCAGGAACCACAAAAGACGACGACCACACGGGATTCTTCAGCGATGCCTTCAGGAAGGAGGTGGCACCCAAGGGAACGATCCTAGATGCCATTGTCGCTGGCCTTAGAGGGTTCTAAGGTGGGGCTTTCGCCCAAAATCTGGTGATGTTGGTGCAGAAGCATGAGGTTCAGAAGCGACGCCTCCAAGGAGGTATGTGGCGCCCAAGGCGTCACTGTCGTCCGCCCGGCTAAAATCGGGCTGAGCTTTCGCCCACAACCCGTGCAACTACCGTCGCTTCACCATGAGTCCCATGAGCCCCGCCACACCAGCCCCCAGTGCGCCGACCATCCACATGGCTCTGCGGACGGGATGGACCAACCGGGCCAAAGCCATGGCCGGTGACAGCTACGGCACAGACGCTGGCACTATACGGATTGGGGCATTAGGTGAGCAGCGGCAGCTGGATCTGGTGACAGCACGTCACCTGACAGTGGTCGCCAACCCCATGACCGGTGGCCCCCGTGGCGCGGACGCCAGCATGCCAGGCCGATGGTGACCTCGGAACTGGTCGCCTATCGAGCGTGGCCCTAGCAACGGCCGCGTCCACCGATGCCCTGTAGCAGTGGCTACAGGGGCCCACGCATAGAACGAGAGGCCCTAGAGGCCGCCCATGCCGAGCACCCCACTAGACGGCAACAGTAGGTGCCGGATCTGTGCCACTAGAGGAGCCGGCGCCGGATCCACACACAGGGAGCAGATTCGCCGCTTGGCCGGCCACACCAACTCGTCGGAGAAGCCACCGCTCAAGCCCGACCGCCCAGCCCCCACCGTCGCACCGATGAGGAGGAGGCCAGATCCGGTCTAGAGGAACCTGGATCCAGGCCGCCGATCGATGAGCCCACTGGAGAAGCACCGGGGAAGTCATGGTGGTGGAAGATTGGGAGGGGGAGAGAGAGGTGGATGGGGGGAGGATGCGGCGGGCACCTTTTTTCAGGCTACCGCTGCCACATGCCGATGGGCGACAACAGCGGACAGAGGGGAGGGCCAAGAGGGGGGTCCTAGCCACGGCGGTCGCCCCCGAGTCACCCTAGGGGAGCGCTCGGGTGAAGAAAGGAGAAGATGGCATTGTAGCTAAAATGTCCGTCACCTCCCCGTCCTAGAGCCTCATCTCTCGCACGCACCAGTCCTTGAGAAGAACCACACGCTCCAGCAACTTGCACACCCTGGCCAGGTATCTCACTAAGGAAATCTGCCGTAGCATCCGCTCGAACCCGGCAAGCACAAGCTCCTTGAGATGACGGTGCCGGAACATCGATCGCTGCCACTGCCAACTTATCTCGTGCCCAGGTGGCAGTGCTGTAACCAGGTGATGGGCTACGTGGATGTGTAGGACCTCTAGCGATAGTGCGGCCTGCAGGAGTAGCCACGGCCACGTGATGGCACCTCGGCGATGAGGAGCTGCCTCAGGCCCCACAGGTTCATGTCGACCAGCCGTGGAACGATCCAACGCTTTGACCCTGTGAATCGGACATGAGGCTATCGATGATGGGTGCATTCTCTATGAAGCAGCAGAGTGCATCGTGCACGCCGAAGCTCTGCCAGGGACGGACACTATGTAAAAAATGATTTTTAGCAACAGTTCAATTTTTTTGTAGAGGCGGCTGGTGATGGAGCCGCCCCTACAGTGGCATGCTCAAGTGCCCAGACACCAGCTGCCTATACAAATGGAACAGCAGGGGTGGCTGGTGTTATGAGCCTCCCCTACAAATGGGGTCTGATTTGTAGGGGTGGCTCAATCACCAGCCGCCCCTAAAAATGTTATTTGTAGGGGTGGCTGGTGATTGAGCTGCCCCTACAAATGGCCCCGTATTTATAGCTCCGATTTATAGGGGTGGCTCAATCACCAGCCGCCTCTACAAATGCCCCTCATATAAAACAGATGCAGCACCTTCTTCCTCCTCGGGTCACTCACTTCAACTCGTAAAAGAAAGGTGGGGAGGCCTTGGGCACCTCCCAAAAATTGCTCTACTAAGGGGGAAAGGTTTTGGTCTTAAATCCTTTGGTAGAGAGGTTGTAGAAGGTAAGAAAATGATATTCCATACTTTTTTTGAAGTTTTAATGGTTGGTTAGTGAGTAATTAGATTTTTGTTTTTCTCTCTCTTCTATGGTGCTTGAGCTACTTATAAAGTAAATTAGACCCAAGTTTTAAATGTATTAGGGTAAATTAGGGAGGGGAACAAGATCATACCCTTATTTGGTCCATGTTTCTTGATTTTAGTGAACAATTAGTTAGTTTTATGGATGTTTCATGTGCATATGGATCTAGATCTTGGGTTTGGTTTTTTTTATTAATTTCATTTTTGTAAATTTATGTTTGATGAAATTGGACTAGGGTTTGTATGAAAGATATTGGGTAAAGTATAATTGTTGCTAATTGTTGTCTTTCAAATTGTTTATTGTAATCAATAAATATGTATTTTAATTATTTATGGATAAATGGACCATTAATTAATTTTCCTTTACCATGGTGTGTTTGTATGCTTCATGTAATTATATTAGATTTATATTCATATATATCTGAAGTATATACAATTATTCTCAAGTAATTATTAATTTGTTTCATTTTTATATATATCTGAATAAGTAGTCCTTTAATGTTTGTTTTGTTGTTGTTGTAAAAGATGGAGTACATGAACTCTTGGATGTATGGTTCGTTAAGGTTCAAGGCAGGTTTCCATGAAGAGGTGGATAAATTTATTGAAGCCACAAAGAAGCATGCAACGACATTGAAAGAGAATAAGGATACAATTATTTGCCCATGTAAAGATTGCAAGAACCGTATGGCATGGACAGATGTGACTATCATCAGATCACATTTGATTATGCGAGGATTTGTTGAGGACTACACAGTGTGGATTCATCATGGTGAAATGGTTATTGTTAACAACGAGGATGAGGAGAAATACGACGATGAAACCATAGAATCCATGTCCCAATATTCAGCAGAGCTTGATGCATAAATGGATTTTGAGTTTGGCAATGAACAAGGTAGTGATGCTGGTGGTTGGGATGGTAACGACGAAGGTGGTGCCAATAATGATGGTGGAGCACGTGTCGGGGATGAAGATGATTTGGAGGACATGATTCGAGCCCTTGGACTAGAGATTTTACTAAATAGCCCAAAAGGTTTAGAAAATTTGGAAAGGGTGACAAAAGCATCAAAGGAGACTATGTATGGTGTTGAAAAGGGTTGTCCGACACATTGGACATTGCTACGTTTTGTGCTTGAGCTGCTCATCCTGAAGGCTAAGTACGGCTGGTCAGACCGTAGTTTCAATGATCTATTGCATCTCCTGTCATGGGTGCTGCCACAACCAAACTCAGTTCCCACCAACACATACCAAGCGAAGAAGGTCATAAGTCCATTGACAATGGGGGTTGAAAAAATCCATGCATGCCCCAACCACTGTATACTTTTTTATGGCGAAATGTTCAAGTCACTAGATAAATGTCCCTGGTGTGGGGCCAGTTGGTATAAGAACAATGACCTTTATGGTGGGGACGAAGCCTCTACGGAGAAAAAGAGGAATAAGAAGGGTACAAAAAAGGTGATACAAGAATCTCAGCCCCTAAAGGACACTCCATTAGGCAACGATGCAAAGCAAAGAAGAATTCCTGCCTTGGTAACGTGGTACCTGCCAGTGACCGACCGCTTGAGACGTATCTTCCTAAACCCTAAAGAAGCCACACTCATGACATGGTGGGATGATGAGCGTAAGGTGGATGATGATAAAATTGCACACCCGGCTAATTGTAGTCAGTGGCAAAGGTTTGATGAGAAGCACAAAGAATTCTGTGATGACCCAAGGAATGTACGGTTTGGCTTGAGCACCGATGGAATGAATGCCTTCAATGAGAGGATGAGCGACCACAGCACATGGCTAGTGATCTTGACCATGTACAACATCCCAACATGGTTGTGTTAGAAGAGAAAGTACCTTCTCCTCACTATTCTTATTTCTAGCCCTAAACAACTAGGCATTGATATAGACGTGTTCCTCAAGCCTTTGATGCAAGAAATGGAGAGGCTATGGAGGCATGGGAAGCAGATGTATGATGCGTTCCGAAAGGAGGACTTCATATGTAGAGCAATAATATTTGTTACTACCAATGATTACCCCGCGCTGTTTGTTTGTTTTGGACAGATCAAAGGGAAGATGGGATGCTTGGTTTGCTTGGATGGTACTACATGGGTGTACCTGGATGCATCCAAGAAGATAGTTTACCTAAGGAACCGACGCTTCTTAAAGACAAGTCACAAGTACCATAGCAAATTGTTCTTTAGATTTTATGACAATGTCCTAGAGATTGAACCCCCTCCAGAGAGACGTCATAACGGAGAACACATGTACAGAATGGTGAAAAACATATGCATCATCTATGGAAAGAAGAATCCAGATAGGACGAACAGAGATAGAAGCACACCTCCTATCAAAGGCGTACCTTTCAAGAAATAATTGATCTTCTTTCAGTATCTGCCTTATTGGCCAGACTTAGAGGTCCCCCATGCCATTGATGCTATGCACATGCAGAAGAATGTCTTTGAGAGTCTCATTGCTACCTTGATGGACATAGGCAAGTCAAAGGATGGTCTGAAAGCACGGAAAGACATGGTGCAGCTAAACATGATGCCACAGCTTCACCCGGTACCTGAGGCTAATGTAAAATACACTCTGCCCGCGACGTGCTTCAACCTAACACCAGACGAGAAGAGAGCTATATGCACTTTATTGAGGGGGATCAATGTCCCGAGTGGGTTTTCAGCAAATGTGAAGAAGCTAGTGTCGATGAAGGACTTGTCAATAACACACTGCAAGGCTCACGATTGCCATGTGATGCTGACAGTGTTTCTACCTATTGCAATCAGGGTTATAAAGCCAGAGTTCTTGAAAATGGCCATCACCCGCATGTGCTACTTCTTTTCGAAGATCTCACAGAAGACAATTAGCAAGCAAGAGCTGAGTGACCTACATGAATTTGTGGTGGAGACACAAAATCAACTGGAAATGTGTTTACCTCCTGCTTTTTTTGATATAATGCCACATCTCATGATTCACATGGTTCATCAGATATAGGCGTTGGGCCCTTGCTACTTGCATGAAATATGGTCCTACGAGCGGTTCATGTCGGTTCTAAGTCGATACGTGCATAATTGAGCATACCTAGTGGGCTCCATGATAGAGGGTTACAGTACTGAAGAAGTCATCGAGTGTTGTCAAGAGTATCTAAAAGTACAGAAAGGGATTGGTAAACCTGATTCTCATCACAAGGGTAGGCTAGCTAGGAAGGGCACCAGTGGTAGAAAAGTGTTCATCGACCATGATTACAAAGAGGTGAGTCAGACGCATTACAGTGTCTTGCAGAGTACACAACTGATGCAACCGTACATTGATGAACACTTGGCTATCATTATGGCGGAGAGAAATAGCCATTCAGATGATTGGGTCATGAAATAACACAAGCAACGACTAACTACATGGTTGAAGGACCAAAACATACCACATAAAGAAACCATAGACTCTATTACCATCAGTAGGTTAGCGGAGGGGCCATCGAGATAAGTGACATCTTGGAATGCTTATGACATCAATGGGTATACGTACTATACCCACGCAAAGGATAGTAAATATATGAACCAAAACAGCGGCGTTCGAATAGAGGCTATCGATGGATTGGGGCGAAAGATCCAATACTTTGGCATCATTGAACAGATATGGGAACTTGACTATGGAAGGGATATAACGGTGGCCCTGTTTCGATGACGCTGGATCAAACAACACCAACTGAACGAGATCGGATTGAGAGTCCTAGACCTCAAGAATCTAGGCTACCAAGATGACCCTTGGGTGCTCGCTTCACATGTCGCACAAGTTTTCTATATGTCTGACCCACAAAGTAACCTCCCTCCAAAGAAGAAGACAAAGCACACAGTTGCCTCCGAAAAATAACATATTATTGGAGTTGATGGCGTAGACGATGTTGAATCTTACAATAACTACGATGAGATGTCGCTATTCACTGATTTTCCTAAAAAGATCAGTGTTGTGGAAAAGAACCTCCCCAAAGACATAATGTCATGGGAACGAAAAGGTGTCAAGGGGAAAGTCGTTACAGCGGGCTAGCTAGTTGTTGAACGTATAGTGTTTGTGTAAGTGTGTGTTTGTAAGACTTCATTTATGCATGCATGTGAGACTATATATTATGCACGTGTGTAAGACTACATATTTTTTTATATGTGTGAGACTATATTTTATGCATGTGTGAGACTACCCTTTGCAACATCCAGATGACTCTATTTAAACATCCACTCTATTACTACTAAAACTTTATGAAATCACTTAACACTTTATGAAATGAAGAAATGACCAAAATAAAAGTAGTAGATCTTGATGAGTTATACAACTTTTATATTCATCACATTTACAGCTGAAATCATTTAGTGTTTGAAAATCAGGTTTGAAGCTATTATTTTCTAAAATTTAAAATTTGAATTGTTCAAAATTAGTGACAAAGATAGATGACTAGACTAAAATGATAGAGCATGATTTTAGAAAAATTTAGGAAAAAAACCATCATATTTGGAGTTAGTACGAGGGAGAAAAACTAGTTACAAGTTTTAGCCACAGATTAAAAAGAGAAATCACACTTATTCATCATTGATCATCATGAACAGCTATGATTTTTCTTTTTAATCTTTGGTTAAAATTTGTAACTAGTCTTTCTCCCTCATACTAACTCCAAATGTGATGATTTTTTTTCTAAAATTTTCTAAAATCTTGCCCTATCAAGTTAGTGTGTTGATTTGGTCATTCTTTTCATTTGACAAAGTTTGAGCACTTCAAATTTTCAAATTTAAAAAAATGATAAGTTCGAACGAGATTTTCAACCATTAAATAATTTCAACTGAAAAAATAATGAATACCAAAGTTGTATAACTCATCAAGATCTACAACTTTTATTTTGATCATTTCTTCCTCTGACAAAGTGATAGTAAATATTGTTCACAAATCAACATGTTTCTCGTATAGTTCATGAAACTATGAGTCATATGTGAATTTATGAACAATGTTTACTAATACTTTGTCACATGAAGAAGTGGCCAAAATAGAAGTTGTAGATAGTGAGGATTTCAACAACTTTTATGTTCACGACTTTTATTGTTTAAATCATTTAAGGTTTCAAAATCTTGTTTGAAGTTGCCAATTATTAAAATTTAAAATTTCAACTATTTAAATTTGGTCAAATAAAAATATGATCAAAATAAAAGTTGTACATATTGATGAGTTCTACAACTTTGGTATTCATGAGTTTTTCATCTGAAATCATTTACGCTTTCAAAATATTATTTCAAGTTGAAATTATTTGAATTTCAAAATTTGAATCGTTCAAACAAAGTCACATGACAAGATGACCAAAATAAAAGTTGTACATGTTGATGAGTTATACAACTTTTATGTTTACAACATTTTCATTTTATTTCATTTAATGTCATAAAATTATAGTCGAAGTTTTAAAATTCAAATTTTTAATTTTTGTTTTTTTTTGTTTTTTATATTGTTTTGAGTACAATTGTTTATATATATATTTCTTCATATATAGAATAATACAAAATATTATATTTGTGCATATACACAATTGTGTTTATATTACTTTTATTTTAGTCACAATTGTTTTATATATACATAATTGTTTTTATAATACAGAATTAACAATTTAAAAAAATTAAAATATATTTCTAGGGGCAGTTAGATCAGGAACCGCCCCTACAAATGCATTTATAGGGGCGGCTGGATCAGGAACCGCCCTATAAATGCATTTGTAGGGGCGGCTGGATCAGGAACCGCCCCTAAAAATGCATTTGTAGGGGTGGCTGGATCAGGAACCACCCCTACAAATCACCTCGTCTATAAAATAGAGGGCGCACGGGTGTTGTCTTCATTTGGGCGCTCTCTTCTCATCCAACGTCGTCAGGCTGCCCCGCCGACGCCGGCCCACGCCCCTTCCCCGCACCCGCGCGCCCCATCTCCGTGCATCTCCCCGCACCCGCGCCCCCTCGCCCCCTCCCGCGCACCCGGCCCCCGTCGCCCGCCCCCATCTCCGTGCATCCCCGCACCCACGCCCCCTCGCCCCCTCCCGCGCACCTGCCCTAGGGTTTCTAGAGGAGCGGTGATACCGCCGACGAGCGAGGAGCTTTCAGCCTCCAGTGGTCCAGCCTCGGTGGAGGATCCAATCCGAAGCGAGAGACCTGAAACCTACGGCTGCGAGGGACGCGGGACCACGACGAGTGTCGTCGACGTGCAAGCAACGGTGAGGTCGTCCCCGATCTGAACTTTTTGTTTTTGTTCCCCCCCCCCTCGTTCTCAAGCGACATGGTGACAACAAGAGAGAGAGTTAGGAATCAGGATGGATCATGGAACCCCCCAAGGGCCACTTCCTCCTCCAATTCAACTGACCTCGGTTGATGATTGGCCTACTTGCTGCCATTGGCGATAATGCTTGTTATCATAGGCAACCATTAGCTAGAGTGACAATGACACCACTAATCTAAATATAGGCTATATACTAATGCCTCTTAATTTTCAGCGAACCAAATACATATATGCATTGTTATCATCGATTGACATGAGGCAAAGTATGCAAATTAATTAAATATGAGTGCGCACATCTATATATGTGTGTGTCATAGACATATAGGTACAGGTCCTGTCATCCTGTTACGTCTAGCTGCAAAGTACCTCTTTCATCTTCTGCACAGGTTGGCATGTATTTTTTTTATTTGTTACTTACATACTCTGTGTAGGTAGATAATGGTTTCGATTATGACATCTGCCTAGGCTTATAGAGTATGATATTTCTTAAAAACAAAGTAGTCTGTTTCTAAGTTTCAGTGAATTCAGTAGTTGTCTACATTTATACACATTGTTAGGTGAGCTATACCAGTGATGGTATTAGTGATAGCTAGTTTGTTTTTCTGGTTTTCAATAATTTCACAAGTATGCAGCTTCTGTAAGTTACAAATTCGTATGCATACATATGTAAAATAGCCCTATGTTAGTTTCGGGAATGAAATTCTTGATTTTGTAATTACCTTTTGTATAGAATCAGAATGTTCAACTGTGCATCAGTTCTGAGTTGTTGGCATTATTGACATGTCTAGTTAAGTTCTAAGTTGACATTATTGACATGTGTTGGCATTATTGACATGTCTGTTAAGTGAAATTGTGAAAACATGTTGTTTGATTTTTGGCCTTTGTGGTTTGGTCTAGGATTGAGCTCACATGTACAGCTGTTTTATTCATCTCTAGGGTGTGATTGAAATTGGGTCTATCTATCCACACAGCCAGTAGTTGTGATTATAGTTATGTTTCTGTTTGGTAAATTCATATGTCCATGATGTTAATGATAAGGCTGGTTTCTCATCATTCGCAGTAGTCACCCAAGAGATTTCGCCCTGCCAGGCTTGGTAGGTATTGTTGTTTAGCTTAGTAGTACATATGCTAGCAAGATCTGACCAATAGCAATTTGTCTTTTTTTAATGTGAAAGTTAGGAGTAACAATGTTTTATTGCAATTTGATGGTGCAGCAGCTTGGCTTGAATTTGTGAAGTGAAGTGTCACTTTTGTGCAACAGTGAATACTCTATTCAAGTAATCATTAGCTGATATTTGAAGGATTAGTCTATTTCTTTTGCATGATTAAGTGAACATGTATCTGGTCCTCATTGCTAAATATTTGTGACCTGAACTGTTATCCAACTGCTGCCATAGCATACAGTCAAATCTTTTGGAAATTGTGAACTATTGTTTTGCTTCCGTGTGAGGTATTGAGTTCTAATCGGTCCCAGTGTAAATTGTCTCAAGTTGGCTTGTGTAAACTACCTCTTCCCTATACTCTTAGAAACTACTACTACTTTGTTGCTGTCCTCTTCCCTATACTCTGCTCTACTACTGCTGATGTCCTCTTCCCTATACTCTTAGAAACTACTATCCTCCTACTACTGCTGTTGTTCTACTACTACTCTATACTACTCTAGTGTTGGCTGCTACTCTGCCCTCTTCCCTATACTCTTAGAAACTACTACTTGGTACTAGCTGGCTCCAAGTTCAAGATCAGATGATGATTGACATGTTTCTGAGGCCTCTACCACTACTACTACTCTTTTTTATATATATAATCTGTCATTATAGCACCTACTACTACCACTCTACTGCTAAGTGGTTGCTGCTCTTACTCTACTACTACCACTCTACTGCTACACTTACTCTACTCTACTACTTTCTACTCACTACTACTACTTGCTACTCCTAAGTGGCTGCTGCTATTACTCTACTACTACCACTCCTTCTCTATTTTTTTGCTTATATATTGCTGGTGTGTAGTGGTTGTTGCTACTACTACTACTACTCCTACTCCTACCACTACTCCTACTAGTACTCCTCCTGCTCCTATTACTACTCCTTCTCTGTTTTTTTGCTTATATACTGCTGGTGTGTAGTGGCTGTTGCTACAACTACTACTACTCCTACTCCTACCACTACTCCTACTAGTACTCCTCCTGCTCCTACTACTACCCCTTTATTTTTTTTTGCTTATATACTGCTGGTGTGTAGTGGCTGTTGTTGCTGCTGCTACTACTACTCCTCCTCCTACCACTCCTCCTCCTCCTACTCCTCCTCTTACTACTCCTACTACTCCTCTTACTACTCCTATTACTCCTCCCTATACTTGCTACTCCTACTACTGCTCTTCTTTCAGTGATGCTCCTACTACTACTCCTAAGTGGCTGCTGCTCTTACTCTACTACTACCACTCTACTGCTACACTTACCCTACTCAACTACTTTCTACTTACTACTCCTAAGTGGCTACTTCTAGCTACTAACTGTTGGTTGCTGTTGCTTTTTTTGCCAAATCTCCCAGGACTCGCCCAGGACTTGTTGTCCTGTCTTTTGCCATCAGCTACTGCACTTTGTTTGCTAAGCAGCTATTAGTTTTTTTTGCCAAATCTCCCCTCTCCTCTCCTTTGTTTTGCCGATGATGAAATTGTCCATGTCCATACATTATATGGAATATGAGTTGATGATCAAGAACTTGTAAGAAACTTGACATCATTAGCAACCGCCCCTAAATTACCTTCTCCTCTCTTCTCTGTTATGATGCCTTGATGCTCCTAAGTTCAAGATCAGATGATGATTGACAAGTTTCTTAGGCCTCTACCACTACTACTACTCTTTTTTTTGATATATTGTTGTTTTATAGGACTACTTTGGTTTATAGCCCTTTTTGATTTCTTATACCTTCTCGCGTACCTAAAGCATACTTTCTTGCATCTATTAGAACAAAGCGTGAAATAATGTCGTGAACACCAGACAGTGCAGCCCGATGCCCCGAGCATGATGAGCACCCAACCAATGAGGAGCAAGCACTAGAGGACCAGTGAACTCAGGAGTAGTTCGATAATGAGTTAGAAAAGGATCTAGAAGTGATGCTTACTCAGGAGCAGTGTGATGAGGAGGAAGGGGGAGCAGAAGGAAGAGCAGGAGAGGCTACTGAAGGCAAAGAAGAGGATGATGATGATGATGACTCAGAAGAGGGATATGAAAGTCCTGAGGATCCTTTCCCACATGAAGCCAGAAGGAGGCCAACAGAGGAAGATTTGGACAAGAATTTTGACCCGAATGAGGAGGTAGGGAAAAAGCCTTAGCTTGTAAATTTTGCTAAAGCTTTGGATGTGTTACCTCTGCTAACACTTTGACATGTCGTATATACAGGTCCCTCCTGAAACTTGAAAAGATGACATCGACTGTCCATGACATCTCGCTGGACAAGACGGAGTAGAGGAAAGGAGAGCAGAGGCAACAGCCACAGAGACGGATCACGATGCCTCTGCTCCACAAACTCAAGACACAACCATGACTACCAAGCCTAAGAGGAAACGAGGGGATAGAAAAGGAAATCTATATCTAGATAAGGCATGCTATGTGATAACAGAGGTCGGGCTAGCAGGGGAGATCCTTGAGCTGAAGGAATTTAGAGAAAAAATCCGTAATGCAATCGGGGCCCTAGTAAGAGATAAATTGAACCCAACAATCCCTAACTGGAAAGAGGTACCAGAGAACACAAAGAATGCACTATGGGATAGGCAGCTGAAGGTCAATTTTAGATTTTCAGAGGGTAAGTATGAATTGGTAAAAAATGCCATCAGGATGATGGGAGAGTCATTCTGACGTTGGAGGTCGGAGCTCAACACGAAGTATATCCAAAAGGGGTTAACTCCCTTCAATAAGTTTGGCAAAATAACTCCTAGTCAATGGGAGGAGCTCGTGGCTCAGAAGACTTCATCGGAGGCATTGGAGCTCAGTGCCCATAACACCGAGCTGGCGAAGAGGAACAAACACCACCACCATCTAGGCCTCGGTGGCTACTATGCTAAGGAAGAACAGTTTAGGAAGATGGACGAAGAGGCCGCAGCTGCTAGGAATATCGATGTGATGAATGTGAAGGTACGCTCAAGGAACTGGATATATGCGAGGAGTATAGAATCATCTGGCAGTAATCTTAAGTTTGATAAGCCAGAGACTCAAGAGACGGTATTAAGGATACTGAAATATACTGAAGACAAGGAGAAGGGCTCATTCAATCCTTCTAGAGAGAGGGATGAACTTAGCCTTGGCTTGGGAAACAAGGAGCACACAGGCCACACTAGGAGGCTAGGGAAAAGGACGACCTGGAAGCAAGGATTCGAAGAGGACAGGCACATGTATAAGAAACATGGCCAAGACCGGGAGACTAGTCTTGAGCTCCAAGTGAAGGCTCTAGTTGCGAAGGCGCTGGAGGAGCAAGGACTATCTACGAAGCCATGAATATTAGAGACGTCGCTGGGAGAACTGGCATTAGTTGGTAGTCCTCCGAAAGTTCCTAGCAGCTAAGGTTCCACTGCAGCCACAACCCCTAGTCGATTGCATACGGGAACCAATTAGTTGCACCTTGGTGTTTCTCAGCGGTCGGCAGAACACTGTGATGGAGGTGGCAACAGGTGTGGCACATCCTCCCAGTGGCTTACACCATAATAATAAAATACCTCCGGACTATACTAGGGTCGAGGTGCATACAGTGAAGCCCGAGTTCATGCAGTGGAGGATAGACTACGCAACTCCCGAGGGGCTAGTGTTACTCGAAGACGTTATGGGTAGTTCATCCTCTGGCACAAACGGAACATTATATTGACTACTTCTTCACCGCCTCCCCCTCTCCCAAATTTGGAGCGAGTTGTTGAGGTCGAGAAGATATTTTCACCATCTTGTGACCCCCACATTCCTAAGATGCCACATTCTTCCCCGCCTCCTAGTGAGCATGTGCCTGATGAGATGCCACAACCTTCTCCAGCTCGTACCGAGCAAGTGCATCATGAGATACCATAGTCTTCTCAACAAGCACAGCCGATACATGAACAACGAGTACCTCCTGAAGAAGCTGCAGCACAAGAAGATGAGGACGTGCCTGAATGGGAACTTCGAAAGAAGCATCCAATCACCATAAGGCCAGTTTATGTTCCGATCAAAGATGTCTCATCGGTGTCCAAGTGGTATTCCCATGACCAGTTCAAGCCTGAGAACCAAGTTAAAAAGTCCCATCATGGGATTCTGAGGAGGCCATCACTAGCAAACTCCACCAAATTGCAAAGCAGTATCCAAATGTTGATGCCATCAAATGGTCAAAGGATTGCTTGAAAACATATAAAAGAGGCAAGCCCTTCCTACCAAACTGGGACATCCAGCGCCTACCACATGGAATGAGAAGGTTCCATGATTGGTTCTTGCGTGTTCTCCCAACGAGCATAAATAACATACAAGCATGCTTTCCCACCAACACATTTGGAAGCCCAGCCAGGAAAATTGTCTTTGACTTCAATGACATGCAAATATGCTTTCACCTAGGAGAAATGGAGATGAATCTAATTCGCACGTGGTGCCTGTAAGTCCTTGTCCTCTCGATATGATATGAATATAATCTTTGAATTTTGTTGTAACTAACCCACGCCGTGATTTGTAGAATGCAAGTGCACATTGTCAAACAAATGCCAAGTGTAAAAGTCAGGTATGTGGACCCTCAAGCTATAGCCCAAACAAATTTCAATTACCCTAAACGGTATACACTTGATGCCAAAGAGCTAGCTGCTGTAAAGACTCTTCGGGAGAAAGAGCACATCCGTACGGCGAAACTAAGGGAAGAGTCCCTTAAGGTTACGGCATACATTGCCCTGGCTTTCAAAAATCTTCGACAACACTCTACTATATGGCTAACATACAACTTCGAGTAAGCTCAACCCTATACTTAAAGCTTTGTTCGATATATTTTATTCGATGCAAAAGAGCTTATCTAGTTCTATGATTAAATCCATACAGCAACCACTGGATTTATATAGCCGTCGATGTCGGGAGGAGCATGGCATGTGTCTTTGATTCATTAGATAAGGACATGGTGACATACAAAGACTTCATATCGATTCTCAAGACGTATACATATCGACAATCCTCATTAGCTTATATGTTTGTATACATACTTGTAACGTTCACTTTTAGATACTAACAAGTTGTATTTGCTAAAATAATTCAAACATGGCATTTAGGTTCTATGTCACTAATCATCATGGAAGGCATGATCCAGCAAGGAAGGAAAAGCTGGCTATAAAAACACTATGTGCGGTAAGTGTAACTTACTTCTTCAGTACTCCATTACATGGCTGTCAAAAGCATTACTTAACATTTTTATATGCAAAACACACAGTGCCCCAAGCAGAAGCCTGGGAGTGTACATTGTGGATACTATATATGTTCTATAATGAGTAACACCGGTGCCTACATGAGACACTCCTTAAGGGTAAGTTTGAACCTCTTCACTCGTAGTATAAAAACTTTGTAAATGGTATGAAATACTAAACTAAAACTTGTTCTCTTGTAGTGGAGAGAAGAGAAAGGAATGAAAAGAGACCCATACAAGGATGACCAACTCTTAGAGCTCGTCGGCGACCTTTGCAACTTCATATTGGACCAGATTGTACACGTCAGAGGCGCCTACCATGACCGAGAGTCTGAGTTAGGTACAAATCCTCAGTACCAACACCTTCGTGAGACTGAAAGACTAGCTCTAGGACATTGATAACAATGTGTATGGAATTTATATATTTAATGATGGATTGTATATATTCTTGTGAATTGGACTTGTAATTGTAGTTTATAGAATACTCTTAGTGCTTGTAGTCGTGGTCACGGGGCGTTCGGCAACACGAACGCTGGTCGCGGAGCGTTCGGCAACGCGAACGCGGTTCGGAATGTTGGTCGCGGGGCGTTCGGCAACGCGAACGCGGTTCGGAACGTTGGTCGTAGGACGTTCGACAACGCGATTTTGAATTGTAAATTTGAATTTTTTTTGGCAGGAAAATATACTGTAGGGGCGGTTCTAGATTGAACGCCCCTACAAATACCTGTTTGTAGGAGCGGCTGAAAACTCCAGCCGCCCCTACAAATCGATTTGTAGGGGCGACCTGAGAACCACCCCTACAAATGCATGATTTATAGAGACCCTTGCGTAGGGGCGGCTGGGCAAACCGCCCCTACAAAGAGTTACTAGCCGCCCCTAGAAATGCTTTTTGTAGTAAGTGGGAGGCAGAAAATCGACATAGGGGGGGGTCCATTGTTGACAACCAACCATGATGCTTCTTATAACAGGATAAAGAGCAACTCCAAGAGACACTGTATCTCACTCGTCATTAGCAAAATTAAGAAAAAAGAGGATCCAAGAGACTCGCTATCAGCATTTGTAAAATGCCATACTAGCTATCTTATTTTTTCAGTCAACAAAAGCCAGCGGGCTTCGCTAGCCATACGTCTTGTCCGGCCATTTCTCACGCCCTCGTGGCCTCCTTTTCCCCTCGCTCTGTACCTCGACTCGGCTGACAAGGACAATTAATTTTTGCTGCACGGTTCATCACTCACGTGTCCGATCAAAAGCAATCAAGCGTGGCACAGGTGACCGCTCTATTGCTCGTATCATGCATGTCTTGGCATCTGGTGATGGTGATGAAGAATGCAACACAAATCACTTATCGTGTTGTTTTGAAGGATAAAAAGAGTGACGAATCCGACCAAAATTGATTGAATTAGTGATGACGTGGTCACTTTAAAAAAAATAGAGAGTCTAATTTCACGAGTCTGTTGCGAACCGTATCTATTTTAAGAGTCTATATTATTTTACAAAGCCAGTTTAGAGAGCTAAATTTCTATTATCTCTTGGAGTGGCTCTAAGCTAGCGAATTGCGATACACTATCAATGATGTTTTTTAATTCGATATAGACTTATTAGGTATTATCATATTATTGCCAACGTAAACTTATGTTATGGATGTCATGGTCATCATAAAATAAAATATAATTTTAAAATTTTGTAGAAAAAGTAAAACACAAATAGATATGTAACATTCTCTCATCCTTGTTTTATATGAATATTTGATAACTTGCTTTCCGTTGCAACACACGGACATATTTTCTAATCCAAATAAAAAAAGATAAAAGTAGAGATTAGACGAATCTTACTATATAATGTTAAACCCTGAAGAGTTTCATGGTTTTCTTTTTTTTTTGTATTTTTTGTGTTTATTTTGTATATATAAGTTTCGTTGTGTGTTTTCTCTGCATTTTTTTCCGTTATTTTTCTTTTCAATTCCGTTTCCTTTTTTTTAAATTCGGTGCCCGTCTCTTCCCAGTAGGGATGAAAACGGTACGGATATTTTTCGACCGTATTCGAAACCGAAACCGTTTAAAGGGGTTGAGATATGTCCGTATCCGAGTCCGGATATCCAACATCTGATACCGTATCCGTATCCGAATACTCAAATCGTATATTTATGATGTCGATATCCAATCGTATCATATCCGACATAGTTAACACTATCCATATTCGAATCCGAATCCGGACAGAAATATAAAAACAAATATAATATCGGTGATATCCGTCCGTATCCGGTGCGTTTTCGTACCTACTTCCCAGGTATTCGGACATTGGATTGGCTGGGGACCGGCAGGACGCGCGCGGCAAGTCGGTACAGCTGTCGATAAACATAACCCCACGGCCAAGTCGGTACAGAATCGATTCCGATTAGTTTTTCAGGTGGTGTGGTAAACAAATACGTAAGCGCACCGCCGCCTGAAAACCCACCTGAAAGTTGGAGGCTGGATCCGCCGCACGCCCGTCGCCCAACCCCAGCCGACGAGATGGTGATGTCGCAGCTAAGCGGGAGCATCAAAGGCGCGCTAGCGCGGATGTCCAAGGCAATGGTGGTGGACGAGAAGGTGCTCAACGACTGCGTAAACGAGATCTCGCGCGCGCTCCTGCAGGCCGACGTCCGCTTCGAGACGGTCCGCGGCGTGCAGGCCAGCATCAAGAGCACCGTCAACCTGCAGGCGCTCGCGGACGGCACCAACAAGCGCCGCGTCATCCATCGGGCCGTCGTGGCCGAGCTGCGCCGGATGCTGGACCCCGGGACTGGGAAGCCGTCCTTCACCCCGAGCAAAGGGAGGAAACCGGCCAGCGTGGTGATGTTCGTCGGCCTGCAGGGCTCCGGGAAGACCACCACCTGCGTCAAGTACGCGGACTACCACCGCCGGACGAAGGGGTTCAGCCCGGCGCTGGTCTGCGCCGACACGTTCCGCGCGGGCGCCTTGGACCAGCTGAAGCAGAGCGCGGCGAAAGCCGGCATCCCGTTCTACGGGAGCCACACCGAGTCGGACCCCGTGAAGGTGGCCGTGGAGGGCGTGGACAGGTTCAGGAACCAGGAGGGGTGCGACCTCATCGTGGTGGACACGAGCGGGCGCCACAGGCAGGAGGCCGCGCTCCTGGAGGAGATGCGGCAGGTCGCGGGCGCCACGAGGCCGGACCTGGTGGTGTTGGTGATGGACGCCAGCATCGGCCAGGCCGCGTTCGAGCAGGCGCAGGCGTTCAGGCAGAGCGCCCCGGTCGGCGCCGTGATCGTCACCAAGATGGATGGCCACGCCAAGGGCGGCGGCGCGCTCAGCGCCGTCGCGGCCACGAAAAGCCCTGTGATCTTCGTCGGGACCGGAGAGCATATTCCAGACCTGGAGGCCTTCGACGCCAAGTCCTTCGTGAGCCGTCTGCTAGGCTTGGGAGACCTGTCTGGCTTCATGGACAAGATCCATGATGTAATTCCTGGTCCTGCTGATGACAACACATCACCGTATCAGATTCTGGAGGAGCTGATAAAAAGGGGAAACTTCACGCTCAGAGATCTGCGCAAGCTGTTCCGGGCAGTGCAGAGTATGGGCCCTCTTGGGCAGCTCGTCTCTATGATACCTGGTGGACTCATTAGCGACAAGTTCAATGACAAGGAAGGGCAAGCGAAGATGAAGAGGTACATGACCATGATGGACTCCATGACTGATGCTGAGCTTGACGGGAGCAGCAGCCCGAAGCTGATGAACCAGTCACGGATCAACCGAGTCGCTCGGGGCTCCGGCAGGCCCGTCAGGGAAGTGGTGGACATGCTGGAGGAGCACAAGCGAATGGCCAAAATGATGACCAAGTTGCCAAACGTCAAGAGACCCAACGACATAAATCACATAGCCAATGCCATCCCTCAGGATCTGCTGAATCGGTTTGGTGGCAAATTTGGGCTGCAGAAACTCATCAGACAAATGGGCGCCCAAAGTTGACTTATGTATACCCTTTCAAGTCGTGGGCGCTAACCGTGCTAGTCTTACAAATGTATGTATGTAGCTATATAATAGATAGACTGTGTCGTGAGTACAACTCTACTCAGGTTTTGCTAGCCGTTAGTTTCTATTTTTGTTCATGTTTCTCTCTTTTTGGGATTTATTATAGGCTGAACTCGCCTCATTTATTAGTATATAATAATCTTGGCAAAACTCCTACCAGCTTTACTTTAAAAAAAAACTGTCTGGCGTTGCTTACACCGTGTATATAATTTTTTATTATACTAGATATATGCTAGTAGAATAAAAAAAGAAGAGGTTGGAAGAAACATCTCAATTTTAATATTATTATTAGAGCATCTCCAAGAGTTTTCTAAAATCCACTCTCTAAATCATCATTTTGAGACTCATTTGCATAAAAATTATTTTCTATATTTTTTCACACTCCAGCAGTTTCTCTATATCTTTTACACACTTTAGAGAGCTATTATCGCTCTTTATGTTTGGCTAGCAAGAAATTCATAATGGAGGATGACTATATTTATTTAGATTTATAGATAACTAATTAAAGAAGTTGTTGGAGAGTTTTTTTTTCTATCAAAATTTCTATTCCTAACTATTAGGAAGGAAATAGAGAGTCTCTTTAAGTTACTCTCAGGTGTAGGTATAGAATATAAGAATTTTTACAATAGTTGTCATAAAATGGACAGCTCACGAGGACCAATCCGACGGCTAAAAAGGCAAAGGACCAAAAGGAACCAATTTAAGAGGTACCGGGAGGAACCAAGTGCGTACTAAATGGTGGGACTATACGCACCGGGTGCATACTAAAATTGATCGGATCAACACATAAAAAAAGTGGGAAATTTTATATTTTTGAAATTATTTTACGTAATCGAGGGTAGAACAGTAAATCAATGGTAGAAAAATAATGTTTAGAGTAGTAGGGATGATTAAAGTACTACAGTCTTTTCACGTATAATTCCATTCGGACCACACCAGCCCGGCCCCTCTCTCTCAGTCACTCTGTTCTTTCTCTTTGTGTGTTGCGGCGGTGGACGGGGTGAGGACAAGGGCGGTGGCTGTGGCGGCGAGTGCGAGGGCAGGGTTGTGGCTTCCGGGGCATGCCATCCCTCCTCAGCAGTCCCTGGCGAACAGTGGCACCACGTAGATCCAGCGATGGCGGTGGAGGAGGCGAGATCCGGGCCCGGCAGCGTCCGCGCTCCCCTTCGCGGCGGCGGTGGCCGTCCCCGCTAGCGGGAGGGTGCGGGCGGCGAGGTGCGCTCGCGGACGCGGCGATCCAGGCAGCAGCCATGACGGGGAATGACACCGTGGAGGAGGACAAGGAGGGTTGCCGGGCTCCTACACCGCCACCACGTAGATCCGGCGATGGCGGTGGAGGAGGCGAGATCCGGGCCCGGCGGCGTCTACGCTCCCCTTTGCGGCAGCGGTGGCCATCCCCGCTGGCGGGAGGGTGCGGGCGGCGAGGTGCGCTCACGGACGCAGCAGTCCGGGCAACAAAGCATATACTAGAGAGGGGACCCAAGAGCCAACGGCAGCAAAGCATCCGCCAAGAGTTCCGCCGACGGCCAAGCATCCATCGGGCAAGAAGCGGCCCCCTACAACAAAGAATCCACAGAGGGGAGCGGCCATGACACTCTCGGCACCAAATGCCCGAGAGGAGACCAACGACAACGACGACAAAGCATCCGTCAGATAAGCAAGACGACGACGGCAAGGTCAAGAGCTGCAAGACAGACCCAAGCGAGTAGAATGAAGGCACACATAGGCACAGCAAGGAACTCCTCTAGGAGCGAATGGCAGGAACCACAAAAGACGACGACCACACGGGATTCTTCGGTGATGCCTTCAGGAAGGAGGTGGCACCCAAGGGAACGATCCTAGATGCCATCATCGCTGTCCTTAGAGGGTTCTAAGGCGGGGCTTTCGCCCAGAATCTGGTGATGTTGGTGCAGAAGCACGAGGTTCAAAAGCGACACCTCCAAGGAGGTATGTGGCGCCTAAGGCATCGCCGTCGTCCGCCTGACTAAAATCGGGCTGAGCTTTTGCCTAGAACCCGTGCAACTACCGTCGCTTCACCATGAGTCCCATGAGCCCCGCCGCACCAGCCCCCAGTGCGCCAACCATCCATGTGGCTCCGCGGACGGGATGGACCGACCGGGCCAGAGCCATGTCCGGCAGACTAGACCCCCGCACGAGTCCGGCCCCATGGCCGGTGACAGCCGCGGCGGAGACACCGACACTGCGCGGATCTGGGCTTAGGGCGAGCAGCGGCAGCTGGATCTGGTCACAGCGCGTCACCTGACGGTGTCTGTCGGCCCCGTGACCGGTGGCCCCCGTGGCGCGGACGCCAGCATGCCAGGCCGGTGGCGACCCCGGAACTGGCCGCCTGTCGAGCGCGGCCTTGGCGACGGCCACGTCCACCGGTGCCCCATAGCAGCGGCTATGGGGGCCCGACACGGAACGAGAGGCCATGGAGGCCGCCCATGCCGAGCACCCCGCTGGACGGCAGCAGCAGCAGGCGCCGGATCCACGCCACTGGAGCCGCCGGCGCCGGATCCGCACACGGGGGGCCTTGATCCGCCACCTGGCCGGCCGCACCAACTCGTCGGAGAAGCCGCCACTCAGGCCCGACCGCCCAGCCCTCGTCGTCGCACCGACGAGGAGGAGGCCAGATTCGGTCCAGAGGAACTCGGAGAAGCACCGGGGAAGTCATGGTGGTGGAGGATTGGGAGGGGGAGAGAGAGGCGGAGGGGGGGAGGATGCGGCGGGCACCTTTTTTGGGCCACCGCGGGCCGCCGCCGCCACACGCCGATGCGCGATGACGACGGCCGGAGGGGAGGGCCAGGAGGGGGGGCCTAGGGGCGCCGCGGCGATCGCCCTAGGGGAGCGCTCGGGGGAAGAAAGGAGAAGATGACGTTGTAGCTTAAATGTCCGTCACCTCCCCGTCCTAGAGCCCCATCTCTCGCACGCATCAGTCCTTGAGAAGAGCCACACGCTCCAGCGACTTGCACACCCTGGCTAGGTATCTCACCAAGGAAATCTGCCGTAGCATCCGCTCAAACCCGGCAAGCACAAGCTCCTTGAGATGACGGTGCTGGAACGTCGATCGCTGCCACTGCCAACTTATCTTGCGCCCAGGTGGCAATGCTGTAACCGGGTGATGGGCTACGTGGATGTGCAGGACCTCCAGCGACGAACGATCCAACTCTTTGACCCCGTGAACCGGACGGTGAGGCTGCCGATGATGGGCGCGTTCTCTAAGAAGCAGCCGAGTGCATCGTGCACGCCAGAGCTCTGCGGGGGGGGGGGGGGGGGGCTAGCGAATTGCGATACACTGTCAATGATGTTTTTTAATTCGATATAGACTTACTAGGTATTATCATATTATTGCCAACATAAACTTATATTATGGATGTCATTATCATCATAAAATAAAATATAATTTTAAAATTTTGTAGAAAAAGTAAAACACAAATAGATATGTAACATTCTCTCATCCTTGTTTTATATGAATATTTGATAACTTGCTTTCCGTTGCAACACGGACATATTTACTAATCCAAATAAAAAAAGATAAAAGTAGAGATTAGACGAATCTTACTATATAATGTTAAACCCTGAAGAGTTTCATGGTTTTCTTTTTTTTTTTTTGTATTTTTTGCGTTTATTTTGTATATATAAGTTTCGTTCTGTTTTTCTCTGTATTTTTTCCGTTAATTTTTCTTTTCAAGTCCGTTTCCTTTTTTTTTTAATTCTGGGCCCGTCTCTTCCCAGGTATTCGGACATTGGATTGGCTGGGGACCGGCAGGACGCGCGCGGCAAGTCGGTACAGCTGTCGACAAACATAACCCCACGGCCAAGTCGGTACAGAATCGATTCCGATTAGTTTTTCAGGTGGTGTGGTAAACAAATACGTAAGCGCACCGCCGCCTGAAAACCCACCTGAAAGTTGGAGGCTGGATCCGCCGCACGCCCGTCGCCCAACCCCAGCCGACGAGATGGTGATGTCGCAGCTAAGCGGGAGCATCAAAGGCGCGCTAGCGCGGATGTCCAAGGCAATGGTGGTGGACGAGAAGGTGCTCAACGACTGCGTAAACGAGATCTCGCGCGCGCTCCTGCAGGCCGACGTCCGCTTCGAGACGGTCCGCGGCGTGCAGGCCAGCATCAAGAGCACCGTCAACCTGCAGGCGCTCGCGGACGGCACCAACAAGCGCCGCGTCATCCATCGGGCCGTCGTGGCCGAGCTGCGCCGGATGCTGGACCCCGGGACTGGGAAGCCGTCCTTCACCCCGAGCAAAGGGAGGAAGCCGGCCAGCGTGGTGATGTTCGTCGGCCTGCAGGGCTCCGGGAAGACCACCACCTGCGTCAAGTACGCGGACTACCACCGCCGGACGAAGGGGTTCAGCCCGGCGCTGGTCTGCGCCGACACGTTCCGCGCGGGCGCCTTGGACCAGCTGAAGCAGAGCGCGGCGAAAGCCGGCATCCCGTTCTACGGGAGCCACACCGAGTCGGACCCCGTGAAGGTGGCCGTGGAGGGCGTGGACAGGTTCAGGAACCAGGTGTTGGAGTTGTTCCAAATTCACTCCAGGATATAGGCCAGGCTTCTGACGGAGCGAAGCGGAGGCCCGTCGCTGATAATGAAGTTGCTGAGGATGATGCTGCTGATGATGTTCAGCAAACTCCTCCTATTTTGCAGTTAGAGGAGGATTTACCTATTGCTCAACGCAAGTCAAAAAGGACAATTGCACCACCTAAGCGTCTTATTGAAGAGTGTAATTTGTCTTACTATGCTTTGAGTTGTGCTGAACAGGTGGAGAATGTTCATGAGCCAGCAACCTATAAAGAAGCTATTCGTTGTGGTGATACTGAGAATTGGATTTCTGCTATGCATGAGGAGATGCAGTCTCTTGAGAAGAACAGTACATGGGAGATTGTACCTTTGCCTAAGAATAAGAAGACCATCAGCTGTAAATGGATCTTCAAGAGAAAGGAGGGTTTATCTCCAAGCGAGCCTCCAAAGTATAAGGCAAGGTTAGTTGCTAAAGGCTACAGTCAAATTCCGGGTGTTGACTACAATGATGTGTTCTCTCCAGTGGTAAAACACAGTTCAATTCGTACTTTTCTTAGTATTGTTGCTTCACATGATCTTGAGCTTGAGCAGTTAGATGTGAAGACTGCGTTTTTGCATGGAGAGCTTGAGGAAGACATATACATGGACCAACCAGAAGGGTTCATAGTGCCTGGCAAGAAAAAATATGTGTGCAAGTTGAAGAGATCCTTGTATGGTTTGAAACAGTCCCCTCGTCAGTGGAACAAGAGGTTTGATTCATTTATGTTAGCACACAGTTTTAAAAGATCTAAGTATGATAGCTGTGTTTACATCAAGCATGTTAATGGATCACCTATATATTTGCTGTTATATGTTGATGATATGCTGATTGCTGCCAAGAGTAAGATTGAAATCACTAAGTTAAAGAAGCTATTGAGTAGTGGTTTTGATATGAAAGATCTTGGTAGTGCTAAGAAAATTCTTGGTATGGAAATTAGTAGAGACAGAAAATCTGGTTTGCTATTTCTTAGTCAACAAAATTATATCAAGAAAGTTCTTCAGCGTTTCAACATGCAAAATGCTAAGGTTGTTAGTACCCCTATTGCACCTCACTTTAAGTTGTCAGCTACTCAGTGTCCTAGTACAGAGGCAGAGATTGAATACATGTCAAGGGTTCCTTATTCTAGTGCTGTTGGGTCTTTGATGTATGCCATGGTTTGCTCTCGTCCAGATTTGTCATATGCTATGAGTCTTGTTAGTAGATATATGTCTAATCCTGGCAAAGAACATTGGAGGGCAGTTCAGTGGATTTTCAGGTACCTCAGAGGCATAGCAGATTCCTGTTTAAAGTTTGGAAGAACTGATAAGGATCTTATTGGCTATGTGGATTCTGATTATGCTGCTGATCTGGATAGGCGAAGATCACTTACAGGTTATGTGTTTACTGTTGGCAGTTGTGCTGTGAGTTGGAGGGCTACTTTACAGTCAGTTGTTGCTTTGTCTACTACTGAAGCAGAATATATGGCTATTTGTGAAGCGTGCAAAGAATTAATTTGGCTGAAAGGTTTGTACGCTGAGCTTTGTGAAGTTGAATCTTGCATAAGTTTGCACTGTGACAGTCAAAGTGCAATTTACCTCACTAAAGATCAGATGTTCCATGAGAGAACTAAACACATAGATATCAAGTATCATTTTGTGCGTGATGTGATTGAAGAAGGTAAGCTGAAGGTATGCAAGATTAGTACTCATGATAATCCTGCTGATATGATGACAAAACCTGTTCCTGTTGTTAAGTTTGAGCTGTGCTCAAGCTTAGTTGGTTTAATTGGATAGTCCAAGAGACTATTGTTGGCACCAGTGGTTTTTCTATCTTTGTTATGTTCAGGATGAAGGGTTGATTTATGATACAAGATGAATTTGTCTCAAGGTGGAGTTTGTTGGAGTTGTTTTAAATTCACTCCAGGATATAGGCCAGGCTTCTGACGGAGCGAAGCGGAGGCCCGTCGCCGGAGGCTTGGGCCGGATAGTTTCGGAAAGAGAAAGGCCGAGTGGACTCCAGAAGAGATCCGCAAGGATCAGAAGGCGCTGGCCCTAATTCAGTTGCATCTTCATAATGATATTTTGCAGGAGTGTCTGAAAGAGAAAACTGCTGCAGAACTATGGCTGAAACTAGAATCGATCTGTATGTCCAAGGATCTAACCAGTAAAATGCAGATGAAGATGAAGCTGTTCACCCTGAAGATGAAGGAGGAGGATTCAGTGATGAGCCACATCGCTGAATTCAAGAAGATCGTCGCCGACCTAGTGTCGATGGAGGTGAAGTATGATGATGAGGACTTAGGTCTTTTGCTGCTATGTTCTTTGCCAAATTCGTATGCAAATTTTCGTGACACCATACTTTTGAGCCGTGATGAACTAACCCTAAAGGAAGTTTATGAGGCTCTCCAGTCTAGGGAGAAGATGAGAGGCATGGTGCAGAATGATGGGACGTCGTCCTCCAAGGGCGATGCTTTGCATGTGAGAGGCAGAACTGAAAACAGATCCTCCAATGATGGCAATGATGGTAGAAAGAACTACGAAAGGAGAGGCCGTTCAAAGTCCAAGCCGCATGGTAATAAAAAGTTCTGTGTTTATTGCAAGCTGACAAATCATAATGTTGAGGATTGCAGAAAAGTACAGAATAAGGAGAAGAGGAAAAACAAGTTGGCTGGTAAGGTCTCTGTTGCTGCTGCTGCGTCTGATGATGATTCTGGAGATTGTCTGGTAGTATTTGCTGGTTGTGTTGCTGGTCATGATGAATGGATTCTCGATTCCGCATGTTCATTTTATATTTGCACTAACAGAAATTGGTTTAGCTCGTATAAGCCTGTGCAGAAAGGGGATGTTGTGCGGATGGGAGATGATAACCCGTGTGACATTGTGGGGATTGGATCAGTTCAGATCAAGACTGATGATGGCATGACACGCACGCTGAAAAACGTCAGGTATATACCAGGGATGTCCAGAAATCTTATCTCATTGAGCACGCTTGATGCAGAAGGTTACAAATATTCCGGTTCAGATGGCGTTCTGAAGGTATCAAAAGGTTCTCTTGTTTGCTTGAAAGATGATAAGGGTCTTATTGGCTATGTGGATTCTGATTATGCTGCTGATCTGGACAGGCGAAGATCACTTACAGGTTATGTGTTTACTGTTGGCAGTTGTGCTGTGAGTTGGAGGGCTACTTTACAGTCAGTTGTTGCTTTGTCTACTACTGAAGCAGAATATATGGCTATTTGTGAAGCGTGCAAAGAATTAATTTGGCTGAAAGGTTTGTACGCTGAGCTTTGTGGAGTTGAATTTTGCATAAGTTTGCACTGTGACAGTCAAAGTGCAATTTACCTCACTAAAGATCAGATGTTCCATGAGAGAACTAAACACATAGATATCAAGTATCATTTTGTGCGTGATGTGATTGAAGAAGGTAAGCTGAAGGTATGCAAGATTAGTACTCATGATAATCCTGCTGATATGATGACAAAACATTTTCCTGTTGCTAAGTTTGAGCTGTGCTCAAGCTTAGTTGGTTTAATTGGATAGTCCAAGAGACTATTGTTGGCACCAGTGGTTTTTCTATCTTTGTTATGTTCAGGATGAAGGGTTGATTTATGATACAAGATGAATTTGTCTCAAGGTGGAGTTTGTTGGAGTTGTTCCAAATTCACTCCAGGATATAGGCCAGGCTTCTGACGGAGCGAAGCGGAGGCCCGTCGCCGGAGGCTTGGGCCGGATAGTTTTGGAAAGAGGAAGGCCGAGTGGACTCCAAAAGAGATCCGCAAGGATCAGAAGGCGCTGGCCCTAATTCAGTTGCATCTTCATAATGATATTTTGCAGGAGTGTCTGAAAGAGAAAACTGCTGCAGAACTATGGCTGAAACTAGAATCGATCTGTATGTCCAAGGATCTAACCAGTAAGATGCAGATGAAGATGAAGCTGTTCACCCTGAAGATGAAGGAGGAGGATTCAGTGATGAGCCACATCGCTGAATTCAAGAAGATCGTCGCCGACCTAGTGTCGATGGAGGTGAAGTATGATGATGAGGACTTAGGTCTTTTGCTGCTATGTTCTTTGCCAAATTCGTATACAAATTTTCGTGACACCATACTTTTGAGCCGTGATGAACTAACCCTAAAGGAAGTTTATGAGGCTCTCCAGTCTAGGGAGAAGATGAGAGGCATGGTGCAGAATGACGGGACGTCGTCCTCCAAGGGCGATGCTTTGCATGTGAGAGGCAGAACTGAAAACAGATCCTTCAATGATGGCAATGATGGTAGAAAGAACTACGAAAGGAGAGGCCGTTCAAAGTCCAAGCCGCATGGTAATAAAAAGTTCTGTGTTTATTGCAAGCTGACAAATCATAATGTTGAGGATTGCAGAAAAGTACAGAATAAGGAGAAGAGGAAAAACAAGTTGGCTGGTAAGGTCTCTGTTGCTGCTGCTGCGTCTGATGATGATTCTAGAGATTGTCTGGTAGTATTTGCTGGTTGTGTTGCTGGTCATGATGAATGGATTTTCGATTCCGCATGTTCATTTCATATTTGCACTAACAGAAATTGGTTTAGCTCGTATAAGCCTGTGCAGAAAGGGGATGTTGTGCGGATGGGAGATGATAACCCGTGTGACATTGTGGGGATTGGATCAGTTCAGATCAAGACTGATGATGGCATGACACGCACGCTGAAAAATGTCAGGTATATACCAGGGATGTCCAGAAATCTTATCTCATTGAGCACGCTTGATGAAGAAGGTTACAAATATTCCGGTTTAGATGGCGTTCTGAAGGTATCAAAAGGTTCTCTTGTTTGCTTGAAAGGTGATAAGGGTCTTATTGGCTATGTGGATTCTGATTATGCTGCTGATCTGGACAGGCGAAGATCACTTATAGGTTATGTGTTTACTGTTGGCAGTTGTGCTGTGAGTTGGAGGGCTACTTTACAGTCAGTTGTTGCTTTGTCTATTACTGAAGCAGAATATATGGCTATTTGTGAAGCGTGCAAAGAATTAATTTGGCTGAAAGGTTTGTACGCTGAGCTTTGTGGAGTTGAATCTTGCATAAGTTTGCACTGTGACAGTCAAAGTGCAATTTACCTCACTAAAGATCAGATGTTCCATGAGAGAACTAAACACATAGATATCAAGTATCATTTTGTGCGTGATGTGATTGAAGAAGGTAAGCTGAAGGTATGCAAGATTAGTACTCATGATAATCCTGCTGATATGATGACAAAACCTGTTCCTGTTGCTAAGTTTGAGCTGTGCTCAAGCTTAGTTGGTTTAATTGGATAGTCCAAGAGACTATTGTTGGCACCAGTGGTTTTTCTATCTTTGTTATGTTCAGGATGAAGGGTTGATTTATGATATAAGATGAATTTGTCTCAAGGTGGAGTTTGTTGGAGTTGTTCCAAATTCACTCCAGGATATAGGCCAGGCTTCTGACGGAGCGAAGCGGAGGCCCGTCGCCGGAGGCTTGGGCCGGATAGTTTCGGAAAGAGGAAGGCCGAGTGGACTCCAGAAGAGATCCGCAAGGATCAAAAGGCGCTGGCCCTAATTCAGTTGCATCTTCATAATGATATTTTGCAGGAGTGTCTGAAAGAGAAAACTGCTGCAGAACTATGGCTGAAACTGGAATCGATCTGTATGTCCAAGGAGACTTGATTCTCTTGTAAGCCGCCATAGGCGTGTAACCCAAAACTCTTGAGATAGTGAGATTGTTGCTGGCTGGTGCCCGTGGTTTTTCCCCTTCACATCGAAAGGGTTTTCCACGTTAAATCGTATATCTCCTCTGTGGCTTTCTTTACTTCATATTCTTATACGTCGTTCATAACACCAGAAGGGGTGCGACCTCATCGTGGTGGACACGAGCGGGCGCCACAGGCAGGAGGCCGCGCTCCTGGAGGAGATGCGGCAGGTCGCGGGCGCCACGAGGCCGGACCTGGTGGTGTTGGTGATGGACGCCAGCATCGGCCAGGCCGCGTTCGAGCAGGCGCAGGCGTTCAGGCAGAGCGCCCCGGTCGGCGCTGTGATCGTCACCAAGATGGATGGCCACGCCAAGGGCGGCGGCGCGCTCAGCGCCGTCGCGGCCACGAAAAGCCCTGTGATCTTCGTCGGGACCGGAGAGCATATTCCAGACCTGGAGGCCTTCGACGCCAAGTCCTTCGTGAGCCGTCTGCTAGGCTTGGGAGACCTGTCTGGCTTCATGGACAAGATCCATGATGTAATTCCTGGTCCTGCTGATGACAACACATCACCGTATCAGATTCTGGAGGAGCTGATAAAAAGGGGAAACTTCACGCTCAGAGATCTGCGCAAGCTGTTCCGGGCAGTGCAGAGTATGGGCCCTCTTGGGCAGCTCGTCTCTATGATACCTGGTGGACTCATTAGCGACAAGTTCAATGACAAGGAAGGGCAAGCGAAGATGAAGAGGTACATGACCATGATGGACTCCATGACTGATGCGGAGCTTGACGGGAGCAGCAGCCCGAAGCTGATGAACCAGTCACGGATCAACCGAGTCGCTCGGGGCTCCGGCAGGCCCGTCAGGGAAGTGGTGGACATGCTGGAGGAGCACAAGCGAATGGCCAAAATGATGACCAAGTTGCCAAACGTCAAGAGACCCAACGACATAAATCACATAGCCAATGCCATCCCTCAGGATCTGCTGAATCGGTTTGGTGGCAAATTTGGGCTGCAGAAACTCATCAGACAAATGGGCGCCCAAAGTTGACTTATGTATACCCTTTCAAGTCGTGGGCGCTAACCGTGCTAGTCTTACAAATGTATGTATGTAGCTATATAATAGATAGACTGTGTCGTGTGAGTACAACTCTACTCAGGTTTCGCTAGCCGTTAGTTTCTTTTTTGTTCATGTTTCTCTCTTTTTGGGATTTATTATAGGCTGAACTCGCCTCATTTATTAGTATATAATCTTGGCAAAACTCCTACCAGCTTTACTTTAAAAAAAATGACAGGCGTTGCTATATATAATTTTTTATTATACTAGATATATGCTAGTAGAATAAAAAAAAAAAGAGGTTGGAAGAAACATCTCAATTTTAATGTTATTGTTAGAGCATCTCCAAGAGTTTTCTAAAATCAACTCTCTAAATCATCACTTCGAGACTCATTTGCATAAAAATCGTTTTCTATATTTTTCCACACTCCAACAGTTTTTCTATATCTTTTACACATTTGAGAGCCATTCTCGCTCTTTATTTTTGGCTAGCAAGAAATTCAGAATAAAGGATCACTATATTTATTTAGATTTATAGATAACTAATTAAAGAATTTGTTGTAGAGTTTTTTTTCCTATCAAATTTTCTATTCGTTACTATTAGGAAGGACATAGAGAGTCTCTTTTAAGTTACTCTCAGGTGTAGATATAGAATATATAGATAAAGACTAGATATAATGTGACTAGAACACGATGATATATAGAACCTGGCTCTGACGGCTTTACCCAAGAAAAGAACCAGATTAGCAACAACCTGAGATACTAGTACTAGACTGCACATTATACACACAACCTGTTCGCTTGTTGATTTCAGCCAGGGCTTATCAGCCAGCCAACAATATTTTTCTCTCACAACAAACTAACACCAACCGAACTTATCAGGCTAGAAATCAACCAGCGAACAGGCCGACAACCGCCACCTGAGCATACTGTACCAGACGAAAGATTGACCACGCATTTCTCAGCATCCACAATCAGTTGATTACCATGTTGCCGCCACAGCCAGGCTGCCAGCCTCTGACCAACAGCCCACCATGACCGCAGCGCATAACACCAGCAGCATCAATCGAAGTCGAAAGAACCGTAAATGCCAGAAGTAATGGCAGACATAAGCAAGCATGATTATGATCTGGCAGATCTGTACCACCGCCTCAAAGCGAGAGCTGTCACAACATCAATGGCACATGCAAGGGCCTTAAACTGAGCGTGAGCAGATGAGCTACTGCCATCAAACATGCATTATGGAACGATGATGTCGACACCGATGATCTTTCATCCATTGCTCCTTTTTGCTTCTCTCCACATGACAATTAATTACAAAGCAACCGACAGTTTAAATAACAGATCAGAGAGTCACAAAACAGATTTATCAGACTTACCTACTGATGGTTTCCAGGATGGAACATTCCCAAGCATCTGGTGCCTGAGAATTGTTTCAAAGACAGATCAAAACCCTGTTTAGTCCCACCTTTCAAGGCAAGGTATCTAGAGCTATAAAGATAGGACAGCTAAAATCTAAGCGATAACAAGAAAAAAAATTCACACCCACAGATGATATGGAAAATTCGAATCATTGTTGCTGCTTCATCCACAATAGTAGGGAGCTCAGATACTACAGAGGTGCTGGATGGCTGAGTTCAAACACCAGTTCTGGTTACAACTCCAGTCTTGAAATATATTATGGTCGACAGCCAAGCACCATGACTCATTGCCGCTTGCTGTCAAGCCTTGGCGACTGGCGATACGGGGAAGCATGAGGGCCATACGAGAGGCTCCTCATGGACTGCTGCCCGTTCCGCGCAAAGGTGCTCTGCGCTTTCATGCTTTGACTGCCATGTGGGTTGGCAAGGGCTGTGCGCCGCTCATGTTGCATGGACTGGAAGAAGTAGGAAGAGCTGGCCATGTCCTTGAGGTTCTGGAGAGGCTTCAGAACCTCCACCACTTGGCTCATCAGAGGCCTAGCCTTGGGGTCACGGCTGAGGCAGGCATGGGCCAGCTGAGCAGTCTTCTGAGCACCTTTTATGGAGAAGTTCCCATCCAGACGTGGATCTACAAGCTTATAGAATCTGCGTCTTTCTCCCAGATAAGGGCGTGCCCATTCAACCAGGTTGTGTTCTCCATTTGGCCTGTTCTTGTCCATTGACCTTCTACCGGTCATCATCTCTAGTAGTACCACACCAAAGCTATATACATCACTCTTTGATGTCAGGTGACCTGGACGAGAAAGGAACTTATAAGCAGTAGGAAACACAGAAATTTATCATCTCTAGTAGTACCACCCTCTGTCTCAAATTATGGGTCGTTTTAGCTTTTTTAGGTACATAGATTTTGCTATGCACCTAGATATACAATGTGTCTAGATACATAATAAAAGTTGTGTATCTAGAAATGCCAAAACAACCTATAAATTGGAACGGAGGGAGTAGTATTTAGCCTACCTAGCACCTAAAAAAGAAAAAGAAACTTCAGTTTACTCCAAATCGTATGTGCATGTGTCACACAAAGTTTCTGCGTGTCACATACACAAGTTCAGTGTACTAGAATGCAAGCAAGCTTACAACACATGCATACACAGACACACAACCTCAACCTACAACACAGGTTTTATGTGTGTCGAGCACAACTTTAGTTTTACCCCTATCGTATGTGCATGTGTGTCACACACAAAGTTTCTGTGTGTCACATACACAAGTTCGGTGTACTAGAATGCAAGCAAGCTTACAACACATACAGACAGAGACACACAACCTCAACCGACAACAAACAGGTTGCATTTGTGCCATACACAACTTCTGTCTGCCATGTGAGCGCACACATGTGAGTATTTAGGTTTTCTGAAGTTGTGTGTGCACACATGTCCATGTCTGTGTTGTGTGCTACACACACAACTCCAGACCTTAGAATGCATTGAAGTTTACAGCATTTTTGCACATTATTTTGACAAAATATATAGGGCTGGCTGACATGTTTACAGAACACCTAATAAACAACCACATGAAATATCCACCACAAATATGAACATAGATTAAGCAATATCATAATTTATCAACTCACCTGTCATTACATATTCAGGCGCAGCATATCCATATGTTCCCATGACCCTAGTTGACACATGCGTTTTATCACCCTCAGGGCCATCTTTAGCAAGTCCAAAATCAGAGAGTTTTGCGTTATAGTCCTGAAAGAATATGTTAGCAAATACAATTGTATGCACGGATAGAGTTAACATTTCAATATAGTTGCTTACCGCATCTAAAAGAATATTGGATGTTTTGAAGTCCCGATATATTACTGGTCTTTCAGCTTCTTCATGAAGAAAAGCAAGGCCTTTGGCAGCACCAAGAGCAATTTTCATTCTAATGGCCCATGGGAGAGGCAATGACCCTATTTGATACAAAATTATACAAAAAAATTGTTATTAGATGGGTATGTGAAAGTTCAAGATGAAATTATGACAAAACAACTTAACACTGGTCAAATTTGGCACATAAAATCCTCTCAGCAATAGCAGCAAAAAAAAAATCTCAGTAACAGAACTATTAGGAAGTCGAAACCCAATAAATAGCACTCAAATCATTTGATTAAGAAAAATAGTAACACTCTAACAAGAGAAAAAGTAAAAACGGAAACATGTAAAACCACCTACAGCCCATATTAATGGTTAAAGCTTAAATCAAACAACTAGGCGAGAATCAACATAACACCTTAATCATTTCCTCGTGAATTTCTATATACCGAAGTACCAGATCAAGATGTTAGTAAATGTACTCTGTGGGCCAAAAAAAATTTCCCTTGCACAGTGGGAAACTTTGTGACAAACAATCCCCTGGTCAGTTAAGGTGTCCATACCACTTGTGTTAACCAAAACCAAAGTGCTCGTGCACATGTGATGACCAAAATAGAAGTGACTGTACCACATGTGTTAGAATATCACACTGTATCTATCATCACAAGAACAGAAACGCTAACATGGATTAACCGATAGAAAGGGAAAAAAGATAGCAATAGCATATATGTTACATAAAACTAATAAAGGTAAGATTAAAAGATACTTGCTTCTAAAAAGATGATTCTCCAAACTTCCACGGGGCATAAATTCGTACACAAGCAACCTTTGGTCATCTTCAATGCAGTAGCCAACCAATTTCACTAGATGTGGATGCTGAAGGTTTCCAAGAAAATCAACTTCTGCCTGCAGACAAACAATGATACTTTGCTTAGTGACGCATTAGCAGAAAGCTGAATAATACTCTCTTCAACTAAGTAATACCAAAGAAAGACAAAAACATACCACCCACTCTTTATGCCCCTGCAACCCATCATGGTTAAGTGTCTTGACAGCAACAGTTAATCCAGTGCCTGCCTTAACAGGAGCAGTTCCATTCTCCTCAATCCATCCTTTAAAGACACAGCCAAAACCTCCCTCACCAAGAAGACTCTCAGGTCGGAAGTTTCTCGTGGCACACTTAAGTTCACTAAAAGTAAATCTACGCAGTTGGAAAGCTAGTTTTAGCTCCTCTCCAACTATGGAAGAAGGTGAGATACTTCCAGTGTTACTGGTTGTTGTGGAACCAGAGGCTGGTGGGACTGATTGGTCCTGGCAAGCATCATCAGTTGCTGGTTTGGTTTCTACACATGTAGATATATTATCTGTTAGGTGATAAACACTTAAGGATGATTCAAACATGAAAACGCTGATTAAAGCACAGTTGCTATGAAAAAAATTAGGATTTAGTTTTTCAAACCAAATCTCAAAATCCTGAGGATATGAATCCAAATCCTCAGATCCAGACAAACCCTAAATAGTAAATAGTACTAATAAAATAACTATCCATGTTTTCCATTAACAGATAGTGAATCTGGAACCAATCAACCGCATGCATAATTCATGAGACAGATTCTACATCCCAGTACTGTACTAGACACCATGGCAACTTTTAAGTTTACTGTCCTCCGGTAGTCCAGTTGGAAAATATGCATAACTATCAGCATTGAGTATCGTTCAATGTTACATCTGATAATTTTAGTGTGTATCACATAAATGCTCTATGCGGTGTGGCTTAGTACTAAGTACTCCTAACTACAAAGTATATTGTATAGCGAACCAATCAGAGCACTTTCAATTTTGGTTTCCCAACCAAAACTAAGGTATCCCACTCGACATTCACTTGACACTCCATTCAAAGGAAATCGTTTGTCCACATTCCAAGTGTGCTCAACCAATATTTACTGCATAATAGAAATCCTTGGATCCTGTCAAAAAAGGGGTCCTAACTATTTTATTTACAGCCATAACATGTGCCTGCAAATCAACTAATTCAGCAATTATACACATTTACAAATAAACGAACTGGAAAAAGACAAATGTTAAATTTAAACCCAATTTGAGCCTCTCTCCGGCTCGCGCCAATATCCACCCATCTTGTAGCAACCAAACCAGTGCCCAGCATTTCAGCCAAGCTGTTCCTACTTGAACCATTTAAAGTCCCCCAGCACTGAAGCAACTTCACGCCTATTTTTTTAGAGTTCAAGGGCAGATAGCCTCGGCCTTTCAATTAAAATCAAAAGACCATCGGTTTTACAGCACAGAGTTTAACCCAAAAAGCAAAGCCTGCTCCAGCCGGCAACAGGTTACAGCCAACAGTTCTCTCAAAAACGATTACTCCCACCTACCAAACACTCGGCACAGAGAACACGAAGCTCCTCACGCCTATTGACCCATGCCCATCAATGGCAGCACTCCAGCTCATAGACAAGAGCACAGTGTAGGCAGCAGACATCACGTCAGCTTATCTACCACCGCGGGAAAGTAAAACGGAATGAACCACATGTCATCCGGGGGCATACCAATCCCACCCGACACCACCCACTCTGTCCAGCTCTCAATGTCGCACGGTTAAGTTGTACCACCCACCCGAAGCATTAGTGCACACCAACGCACATCCAATTCCAATAATGCAATCCGCCCATAGTCCGATCAACATCAACTCAACCAAAAAGAAATACTAGTCAAAGCAATCCATGTTTCCACCATCTCTCTGACCTCTGCAGCGCCCGTACGGATTTCCCCTGGCAGCCGTGCCCGTGCACACAGACAGGCGAGCGAGCGAGCATGTGAAATCCCACGATGGCGCAAGCGAGAGAAGCGCGAAGAGAGACCAGTTAAACAAACAAGCGAGTACCAGGACACTAGCAAATACGACAGCAGTTCTTACCGCCGCCGCCGCCACGCGCGCTGGTGGAGGAGTCGACCTTGGCGCGCGACGACATGCAGCCGCGGAGGCGCGGGAAGCGGATCCAGCACCCGGTCACTGGCGCCGCGTCCTCCGGCACCGTCACCGCCGCCACCACCGCCTTCCCCGTCCCTTTCCGCTTCCCGTCCTTCTCCCCGCGGCGCCGCTTCCCCTCCTGCTGCTTCCCCATCGCCGCACTCCCCGTCCCGAACCAAATGAACACCTGAAACGCCCCAGCTGAGAGACCCCCTCGTCAGCGCGGCGGAATGGGAAGCCGCCGCGCGCGGCCTCCGGCGAGTGCGTGGGCGGGCATGGCTGGCGAGGCGGGGGCGCGTCCCGACGAGCCGAGCGGAGCAGCGAGAGTGTGAATGGGGGGCAGAGCGGGCAGGGTAAAGCGCGAGGATTCGGGCAGGCTGGGCAGGGGCGTGGGAATTTGGCAAAGACCGCGCGGCCGGGAACGGGAACGGGACGGGACTGACTGACCGAGGCGAGGACGGGGCAGGGTCTTTTGACGCCCGTCCGCAGGGACAGAGGCCGTTATTTGCAGAACAGCCCCCTCTGTCGGAAGTCCTCATATTTTCGCTGCAAAATGATTGCGTTCAATGTCCTAACTTGTCTATTAACCCTTGATTGCAAAATAACAGATGTACCATCTTCGATATTCACCGAATTTGTTTTCTATATATACTCACTTAATTATGATTGTCTAATTATTTTTTCAAATGTTCTTCATTTTTTAGTCAATGTTGACTTTTTCACACAATATGTCAAAGGAAGATATTCATTCGTTCAGTCTCTCCTTCTCCATCTTTTAAAAATCCAATGGTGTAACTTGTACTAAAACGCCAATTGGCGAGTCATGATCAATAAAATTCAGGTGGGGATCCCCCCCCCCCCCCCCCCCCCCCCCCCCCCCCCCGTTGACTTTCAAAAAAAATGTCAAAGAAAGATATATATCGCTCCGTTCGTTTGGCTTATAAGTCGTACCTTTTCAGCCAACGAATAGTATTTTTCTCTCACAACAAATCAGCCAATGGTACTTTCAGTCATGACCTATCAGCCAAGCGAATAGGGCAATACAGAGTCAAGATTGAACATAGTGTATATAATATAAAAGTATTTGTCAAACCATAATATGTTGACATGCTTCTAGTCAAGTACAACATATTGCATTTGCAAACCTCAAAAGGTTGGTTAGATTAAAATAGTTAGGAATTATACTTTATTGGGACCCCTATTTTATTTCATAATTACTTATGCCTAGGATGCCTAGGATAAGCTTGACAACCCACATAGAGTTATAACTTGTGCAATATTGGAGAGAACTATCTACATATTTAATACTCCCTCCATTTCAAATTATAACTCGTTTAACTTTTTTGGCTCCAAGTTTGACCGCTCGTCTTATTCAAAAAAAAATTGTGCAAACATAGTCAAATTTGAGTCATTCTTGAAGAACTTTTGTTAATAAAGCAAGCCACAACAAAAGAAAGTGATATTTAGCACAATTTTTTGAATAAGACGAGTGGTCAAACTTGAGGTCAAAAAAAGTCAAACGAACTATAATTTGGAACGGATTTATTAACTTGCATTACAAAGATACTTTTTGGTCAATGTATCACAAAACTATGTATGTCGTGAACATGTATTACATTGCAAAGCTACATACTTGATGTGCAACTTATCATAAAACTATAGATTTAGTATGACAAAACGAAATCTATAGCAAATGGCATCTTTTAAGTTTATACTTTGAGATGAAATTTCTTACATGTATAGTTTTGCAACAAAAAGGCACCTTAACTTTATACAGCTTGTGATCTAATTTATTAAATTAAAAAGTTCTGGTGTTGTTTTTAATTTGTGAAAGCCAAAGTTTCTATATAAATTGGAATATATCTCACCTAACCCTTTCAAAAAAAAAAAACAAAGCGCGTAGGATCTACGTGAGACCTGACAGGCGTAGTGGTAATATAAATAACGGGTTGTTAAAATTGGGCAACAAGAGGTGGCATTTGAAGTTTTGGACACTGGTGCACTTTGCTATGAGAAACCAGCAACTCAGCACGGCGAAGTCATCATACTTCCAAGTTTGATTGCAGTACCAAGGTTGTTTTATGGTACGACCACAAAACCACCGTCCAATCCAAATCCGCGAAGAACCCCGGTGCGGCCATCGGACGGGTACCCACGCTGCCCGCCTGTTCACGCCGCGCCGCTGTGCCTGTGGGCTGTGGCCCTGTGTCCCCCACAGCGGCGCTCCGAAAAAATATTTCTCACAGTCACAGGTCCCAGCGAGGCAGCGACAACGCCGCAACAGGTGGGCCCCGGCACTCGCGTGCATTGCATCCCCCGTGGGGCCGAGTACGTGCAGAGGTATATGAGCACTGAGCAGAAAAAGGAAATGATGTGCGGCTACTGGTCCTCCTCTAAAAAGAAGTAAAGCAGAAGGCTTTATTATTTCGGGTGTTTCGTTTTGGATAGAATGATAGGATCTACGGTCTGATTGAGTTAGGCACGGTAGGTAGTTTCTATACCTAATTCTGTGACTTCCAGAGTTGATGCTTGTGGCCAATGAATCTGCGTGAAACCACAGAGAAGTTTGGTCATGAGTTCCTGATGGGAGAATGCCTGCAATGAAAGAACATCAATATATGTATGTTCTCGCACCAAAAAGGAGAGAGCTTTGCCTTCAGACGTAAGGTAGAGAGTTCTAGTATATAGTTTCCTGTTCCAAGTTTGCTGTCTCAAGATCTATAGCAAGCAATGACAATACACATTTTTTTTTGTTAAAGGTTATATGACCAACAGCTCTTTATTTAAAATGCTAGACACTAGGAAAGCGATCATGAAAGAGAGTTCTAAGTAGAACATGATCGGTCGGAAAAGGAGGTCGGAGTCGGACTATGTCCCCATCTTGACCAGGCCCTTCGGTCGGGGACCGGATCGTTCTCCTGGCCTGTCATTAGGTATCTGGGCCGGTCCAGGGAGGCGCGCGTCGTCGCTACGTCGTCTGCTGGGCCAAGTTTTTACTGAGAAGTGGGTCCATTGGGGACCCTGAGTTTATGAACCCGACACTCGGTGGAGCTAACTTACCTAGCGCCTAGGTTTTTTTTCTAAGTGTTTTTTGTACAACAAAATGATTGGTTGACAGATCCTTTGCTGCAAAATGACATATCCCTTTTATTCACGAGTCACGACACAATACTTCAACTGGGGATACACCAGACCTCTGTTTGCAGCTCTTCCCCGACCGACACGGTCGGGGCCGACTGGGAACGACCGATCGGGGACGCCCGCTCGGTGAGGGCACGGGGATTAGGCGGAGTAGATAAGGTAAGGAGCTCAAGTCAAACCGCAATGCCGAGGACCGTACCCTGCCATACCCTGCGCACCTGTAGGACGGTGTCACCAGGCATGCCAGATAGGCACTATGCAACCTTCCAGACGTGTCAAAACCCAAACAGTATTGTAGGCGCCGACATTTGCCATACAATATTGTAGGCGCTGACATTCGCCATACCAGACGAACACGGTAGAGCCTGCCGCATGCATCTGGACATAAACAGTATTGTGGGCGCCGACGACCATCTCATACCCAACAGTGTGGGCAACAAGACTAGGTAGCACACATATACTTTCTCTCTCTTTCTCTGACTTGTAAGAGCCCATCCCCTTCGACTATAAAAGGGATGAGCTCTCTCCTAAAAAGGATCTGATTTTTGGATCTAAATAGCTCTAGAACTCTAAAGCTACACAGAGCATACGATCCAATACTTAGCGCATGTTAGAGCCCGTGTCACTCTCAGCCCTTCAGTTCAGAGTCCGACCGGGCCTTTAGCATCCCCCTTCTTATTCCTACTCGTTTGTAACCCCTACAGCAAACTTCGAGCACCTGGGCTCAGGAATAAAGTCATCCGACCAACTAAAACTGGACGTAGGGCACGTTGCATGAACCAGTATAAATCCTATGTCATTGAGTGCTAGGCCACATCCAATCACAACGCACGGCAAAACTATAAATATTTACATGTTGATCACTTTTCGCACCAACAGTTGGCACCATCCGTGGGGAGGACGCCGTGCGTTCACGCTTTTGGCTCACTGGAGTTTCCTGCGCTCCCACCTGTTGGGATGTAGGTTCCTCCCGTCTTCCAGCCGCTCCAGCCTTTCCTCTTCGGGAGTCTAGGACTTCGTCGTCGACCTGCTCGGCGTACTGCGCCTCCGCGAAGAGGCGCTTGTCCCTGCGTCCACTGGAGGAGGAGCGCCCTCCACCGGCCCTGGGCCTCTCGATGACCCCAACATCTAGACACTCGCGCTTCGCCTTGAGTCCATACTGGGCTCAAACTCAACGATGAGTAATGTACATGTTGTTCTTTACTCGCTGTTTAATACCTTCCGCCGACTCTCCGGAGGGACCCCGTTGTCCCCACCGCGACCGCCGTGCAACCGGTTCCCCTACGACTTCATGTCCCCCATGGACGCGTATGCGTGGGGGCTCCGAAGGATGCTGATGCTGCCTCCTCTCACATCTGAATTCGTGGGGATAACGGGCTACGCTCCCGCCTCTTTTCACGACCTCGAGGATGACGAGGTCAAAAGCGATGGCTCCAGCATCGGTGACATCATGGCACCTGGCCACCCTCTATCCCAGGAGTGCGCTATGGCGGATGCTCTGGGACAGCCACCGGTGGTAGCGGAGTCTCTATAGACTCACCCCTCCGGACCCTCATGCGGAGGCCCTCGCGCGTGCGCAGAACACGGTGAGGAGTTACGACAAAGATGGCAGAGCCAGCCACCACCTATGCTGGCGCGCTTGACGTAGCGCGCTGCACCACATGTGTGTAACCTGATGAGTGGCACCGGGTCACGCCCATCAGGTCTAGCGCAACATCCTGGATGAAGGGAACGACCCCCCCTCAGTTTGCTCGAGCTGGACAGAACATCGCTGCTACAACGATGCTTCTGTGTGGCCTCCCTGAGTCGGCCAACCCCCAGGAGCAAGCAATCCACCGAAACCTCCGGGCGCTAGCGGAGACCGCCGTCAGTTCAACAGGCGGAGAGCTCCACGTCGCGACACCAGCTCGTGGCCTCTTGCCCAACCGAAGGACTAGGGCCGCACCAGTCGAACTACTCCATTCACTCACCACTATTGTTGCCAGGGGTGGGGCAGGAGACCACGGCTGCACCACAGCCTGACCCGGTGCTCGCTCCACACTAACCACCTATGCGTGAATGCCTCAGGCCAAACCATGATGCTTGTAGCGTCATCAACAATCGACGCCATGCCTAGCACGATGATGACGCATATCGAGTGGCGGCGAGAGTAGGCGATATAGACCTCGGCCTGACCATCGAGGAGTGTGGGGACACGCACCCTAGGGTTGGTGGCCGACCAAATGGCCAGAGTCCTAGCTCGGACGGCCCGGGACCACGTGCCTTTGGTCGTCGCATCCAGAAAGCATCATTCCCACAACGCTTCCAACCACCCACCAACATCGCTAGATACACCAGGGAAACAAACCTATGGCTCGAAGACCTCTAGCTCACCTGTCGAGTCGGAGGAGTGGATAATGACCACTTCATCATTCCGTATCTCCCCCATCTGCGTGGGGGAGCATGGCTTGAATTCCTCTCACCCGACAGCATCCATGACTGGGCGGATCTCAAGAGGGTCTTTGTCAAAAATTTCTAGGGGACATCTGTCCGTCCTAGGAATTCCTAGGATTTCAAGAGCTACCAACAGGAGCCCAACGAGTCCCTACGGGATTACATCCGCAGGTTCTCAAAGCGGTGCAACTCCCTTCCTGATGTCGTTGACGTGGACGTCATCAGCGTGTTCCTCTCTAGGACAACTTGTGAGTCCTTGATCCACAAGCTCCGCTGTCTGAAGCCCCGTACCACCAGCGACCTACTCGATGTCGCCACGAACCACGCCTCCGGTGAGGAGGTGGCCAGAGCGGTCTTTAGCGGTGGTTGGATAGGGGAAAGGCCAAGCGCGAGGACTAAGGCGAAGGCCCCTCCACACAAAGGGGCAAGAAGAACAAGAAGGATCGGCACCGACCGGCCAGCCCAGCTTTGGTCGCCGTAGTCGACCATGCAGGCAAGCAGCCCCTAGCAGGGCCAGCCTGACCACTTCAACAAGCTCATGGAGAGTCCATGCACCAACCATGCCTACCCTATCAAGCACCTCTACAAGGACTGTGAGCTCCTCAAGTGCTTTCTGTGGCACGCCGGCAAGCCAAAGAAAGGGAAAGGCAAGGAGGAGGCGGCCAAGAAAGGAGGCACAGTGGGCAAGGATGATGATAGCTTCCCTGATCCCAAGGAGTGCCTCATGATCTTTAGGGGATCCAATGCCATCCACTCCAAGCGCTAGCACAAGGTACGCTATAGAGAGGCATGCACCACCAAGTCGGCCATCCCCTCTTTCCTTAACTGGTCGGACTCTCCGATCACTTTTGATCAGAGAGACCATCCTTCCTATGTCGCCTGATCCGGGTCGCTACCCGCTTGTCATCGACCCCATCGTCCGTAAGAAGCACCTCACCAAGGTGCTGATGGACGAAGGCAGTGGCCTCAACATTCTCTACATTGATACCCTCGATGCCATGCGCATCCCCCGATCAGAGCTCTACCCAGTGAGCTGTCCCTTCCATGGCGTGATCCTGGGAACATAGGCATACCCACTCGGGCAGATCGACCTGCCTGTCATGTTTGGTGACCAAGCCAACTTCTGCTCGAAGGACCTCACCTTTGAGGTGGTGAACTTTCCAGGGTCCTACCACTGCCATCTTGGGGGACCATGTTACGCCAAGTTCATGGCGATCCCCAACTACACCTACCTCAAGTTAAAGATGTCAGGACCGAACTGTCATCATCACCGTGGGTAGCACCTTTTCGCACGCCTACATGTGCGACCGCTGAGCATTATGAGCTTGCCACTATTGTCATCAACTCCGTCAAGCTCCTGAAGCTCAGGAATTCATCTACTCCAGCAGTCCTAGACTGCAACGAGCCAACCTCATCGAGTGCCTTCCACCCGATTGAGGAAACCAAGGTGGTGGAGATCGACCCTACCTACCCAACCAAGACTGGTGTGGATCGAGATCAAGCTCCCAGCCAAATAGGAGAGCGAGCTCGCTGACTTCCTATGCGCCAATCGCGAAGTCTTCGCATGGAAACCTTTTGACATGCCGAGTATACCAAGGGAGGTCGCTGAGCACGCATTACGCCTTGTCCTAGGCTCAAAGCCCACCAAGCAATGCCTGCGTCGCTTTGCCGATGAGAGGTGTAGGGCCATAGGCGAGGAGATTGCCAAACTCTAGGCAGCCGAATTCATCAAAGAGGTATACCACTTTGACTGGCTAGCTAATTCTGTTCTTGTGAAAAAGAAGACTGGGAAATAGAGAATGTGTGTTGATTATACTGGCCTCAACAAGGACGTGTCCAAAGGACCATTTTCCTTTGCCACACATACACTAGATAGTCGACTCCACCTTAGGATGCGACATCCTCTCCTTTCTGGATGCCTACTCAGGCTATCACCAGATCACAATGAAAGAGTCCGACCAGCTCATGACTTCATTCATCACCCCGTATGGTTTGTACTGCTATGTAACCACGCCTTTTGGTCTGAAGAATACTGGCACCACCTATCAACGATGCATGTAGTGATGCTTCAGCCGACCAAATCAACCCACTCGACCAGCCTAACCAAGTCAAGTGGTCGAAGCCAACAATCGCCGTTTATGTAGATGACATAGTGGTGAAAACGGCTCAAGCTAGCGACCTGATCGTAAACTTGGCCGCATCATTCGCAAACCTCCGAAGGTTCAGCGTTAAATTGAATCCCAAAAAATGTGTTTTTGGGGTTCCGAAGGAGAAGCAGCTTAGATACGTTGTGTCCGAAACACGGCATCGAAGCCAACCCCGAAAAAATCATGGCCTTCTCCAACATGAATCCCTATATGCAATGTCAAGGATGTACAATGGCTCATCGGCTATTTAACCGCCCTGAGCCGATTCATCTCCCGACTAGGCAAGCGAGGGGATGCCTCTCTATAAACTTATCAAGAAGATAGATGCATTCATCTAGATAGAAGAGGCACATTGGGCCTTGGAAAGCCTCAAAGCAACACTGACTGATAGCCCCAGTCCTTGTTGCTCCCGAACAGGGAGAACCTCTCCTCCTTTACATCATGGCAAACAACCACATCATGAGCACTGCCCTTGTAGTCGAAAGGGAGGAGCCAGGACACCCCCTGAAGGTTCAACGACCTAGTGTACTTCATCGGTGAGGTACTCACCGATGCCAAGGCTCGATACCCCTAGGTGCAGAAGCTTCTATATGTCATGCTGATGGTGACCTAGAAGCTCCTGCACTACTTCACCGACCACGCTGGTCATGGTCTTCACCTCGTACCTGCTGGGAGACATTATCTGCAACCATGATGCCATAGGACAAATCTCCAAGTGGGCTCTCAAGCTCATGGGTCACGACATTCAGGTATGTCCCTCGCACTGCTATCAAGTCTCAGGCTCTCACCAACTTCATCACCGAATGGACGGAAGTCTAGCTACCCGACACCAGACGTTCGCCCATGAGTACTAGAAAATGTACTTTGATGGGTAAGTTATGGTGCCCAGGCTCGGGGCTGGAGTGGTTCTAATCTCCCCGGATGGGAGTAGGCTCCGCTACATGGTCCATCTCCATTTTTCGGCCTCAAACAACACCGCGGAGTACGAGGCCCTTATCAATGGACTGTGCATCACCGTTGAGCTCAGCGCTACATGGCTGGACATCCATGGCAACTCAGAGTTGGTCGCCAACCAAGTCATGAAGGAGTACTCCTACAAGAGCCCTCTCATGGCAGCATATTGCCAGGAGGTGCGCAAGCTCGAGGACAAATTCCGAGGGATCAAACTACATCATGTCCCCCAAAAGGACAATGATGTCGCTGATTTCCTCACAAAATGGCTACCAAGCAGGTGCCAGTCTCTAGATGGGGTCTTCATCAATGATCTCCATGACATGTCTACCCACGTTCTAGAGGATCTGATCTAGACTGCACTCCAACACTAATCTGGCACGTAGGGGCTCTAACCTTCTAACATGCCCTGACCTCGACCAAGTGCTCGACGGCTCCGACCCAAGTGCCTTCATGGCAAATCGTCCGCCGACATCACCATAATGGCGCTCAATCTAGATCGACTTGAGAGCACCACTACTCACCTACCTCCTTGAGGAGGTTGTCCCACCAGAAAGGACTGAAGCGCTATGAAGCGCTTGGCACACCAAGATGTTCGTCGCCATTGGTGACGAACTTTACAAGCGAAGCCCATCAGGGAGTACTCATGAGGTGCATCCTGACCGACCAAGGGAAATAACTTCTCCTTGAAGTCCATGCCAGGAATTTGCAAACATCACATAGCCACGAGGTCATTGGTCGGGAAAGCCTTTCACCAAGGTTTTTACTGGCCCACTACGCTACGAGATGTAGAGGAGGTTGTCCACAGGTGTGAAGGATGCCAGTTCTATGCTCAGCAAACTCATCTACCACCATAGGAGCTTTAGACCATCCCCATCACCTGGCCATTCGTGGTCTGGGGCCTCGACATGGTTGGACCCCTCAAAAAGGCCCCGAGTGGCTTCACTCACCTACTCGTAGCGGTGGACAAATTCACCAAGTGGATAGAGGCGAAACCCATCACCAACATTCGCTCGGAAGAGGTGCTCAAAGTCTTCCTCGACATCATCTATCGGTTTGGTGTTCCAAACTGCATCATCACCGACCAAAGAACAAACTTTACCAGGAAGAAGTTGCTGTAGTTCTGTAACAAATACGACATCAGGATCGATTGGGCCTCGGTCGGACACCCACATACCAATGGTCAGGTCGAGTGGGCCAATGGAATGGTCCTCCAAGGACTCAAGCCCCGCATCTTCGACCGACTCAAAAAGTATACCGGGCGATGGGTTGTAGAGGTCCTAGCGATCATCTGGAGCGTAAGAATGACCCTAAACCAGTCCACAGGGTTCACCCCTTTCTTTCTCACATATGGAACCGAAGTAGTGTTGCCCTCCGACCTCGATCATGGTGCTCTGAGAGTAACGGCCTTCGACCAAGCCCAAGCCACAGAGGCTCAGTAGGACATGGTCGACCTGCTTGAGGAGGCTCGTGAGACGACCATCATCCGCTCAGCTCATTACCAGCAAACTCTCCTATAGGTACTATAAAAGAAAAATTAGGAGGAGGATCCTCAGGGGTCGATGATCTTGTACTCCGAAGGACCTAGTCAACCAAAGAGAAACATAAACTCTCTCCAGTCATGGGAAGGACCCTACACGGTGACCAAAGTGATCCTGACCAGGCACCTACCGACTGAAGGACAATAATGACAACGTTCTCACCAACACATGGAACATCGAACAGTTACGTCGTTTCTTCCCCTAAAGCTCGGTCTTACCTTTTCTTTCCATTCAACGTTTCCTCCTACAGCACCCCTAGCTCGAGCACTCTTGGCCTAGGTCGCTCAGGGGCTCCACAGGGGTGCGGCACCACCCTCCCTTTTTACTATCATATAGTAATACTTTTTGCCCAAACAAAAGGGCGCCACCCAAACAAAAGGGCATTCCGTTCCTTTGATTACCCTACTGTAACTTACATTTTAACCTCTCGACCAATCACACCCTACCACGACCTATGGTTACGAGCAACTCAGCCTCGCAGGCCATGTTTGAGTTCTTAAGGTTGCAACCTATGGGTCAACGGGTAGGTGTGAAAAAGAAAGAACAAAAAACAAAGCTATGCCAGGGTAAAAACAAGGGTGGATGGGACAAGCTTCCCCTCATGAGTGATTTCATCACAAAACAAACTCAAAATATTCACGAATGTAAAACTACTCACACGGGGGTTCCCCCATAAACTCATCTTTTTACATGAACTGACTATTTCTACTCTAAACTCTACTATGGCCCCCCGGCGACATCGGCTGATGGTACAGTCGACGAGGACGAATGTAGCTTGCTTCCTGGTCGGGACGATGCTCGCCTCCAACGGTGTCTCCACTCCCTCTTCCTGGCACATTTCTTCAGCTATGCTCAAACGATGAGCCTCCATCACCCCCTGTGCAGTGACTTGTTCGGCGACCATCTATGCATATGGCAATGAACTTTCCCCCAGCCCATGGATTTTGTCTGCGCTCCAACCATCGGCGTACCCTCTACAGATGGCCATGAAGTCTAGATCAAAGTGATGGGTCACCACCAAGGTCAGCACCCCTAATGTCTCATAGAACAAGCCATCAGGAGATAAGTGCCCAAACTTCATTCAGGACCTCCGCCAGCTAGACATCAGGGTGTACTGGTGCTCGGTCCTAACCTGAACACTTCGGAGACGACCAGCTGTGCAATGTTATGAATCTGGTTGAGCTCCCCCTCGAGAGCACATCACTCCTCAAAGGACTAGGCTAGCGCCTCTAGGCCCTAACCGATCATGGCTTTGACCTGTCTCTAGCTCTTGCTCCAGAGAGCTGATCTTTCCACACAATTCTAGAAAAAGATGACAAATTCAAACACAAGGGAAAGGAGAAATCAAGGCATCAACCGAGAGCAGAACAGATACATACCAAGATGAACGCTTTTGAGAATGGAGAGCCCTTCCTCTTGCCAGATCACCTTCTCGACCAGTCGAGCGTTCGACTCCTCTGCCCTGAGCATCTGCCCCCAGAGTGCAACCACTTCTTGTTCAGTGTCCGACCGGGCCTTCCGCTCCACCTCTAGAGCCTCCAAGGACTTCTAAAGCACCGCCTCGGTCTCCGCCAAGTAGACCTTTGCCGTGTCGAGTTCCCACTCGACAGCAGTCACCTGCTCGACCGCATGCAGTTCCGCCTCCCGTGCTCCCATCACCTCAGCCGCCCAGTCTTGGGACTCATAGTGGGTGGACTCTAGCTAGTGCCTGAGCTTGTTGACCCACCATGATGCCGTTGCTTCCTGATCCATCTGACCATGCTCCTTCCAAAGAAATAAGGACTTACAGATTGACATCATCTCTAAATCCTGTGAGGCAAGAAGCAGACATGCTAAGACAACCATTGATAGGCCAAGGAGTCAAGGACAACACCAAAAATGTAGATAACTTACCTTTGTGACGCATGGAAGGTCAACTGACATAGCCTGATGGACGAGCTCAACCCTCTCCAAGGCCTCCTTGAGCCTCACCTTGGTAAGGGCGAGATTAGACTCCATCGATAGTCCTCTCTCTGAGCAAGTGCTAGAGCTTCACCTCCTTCTCATCACAAAGGATGCACCGAGCCTTTCCTGGCTCCCCTAGGGCAAGGCCACACTAGCTCACAGGTTGCCCCTGACCCTGCTAGAAGATCTAGCCATTGTAATATCATACGATGACCAGATCATCACCAACTCCTAGAACGATGGGATGGCTGGCGGCTCCACCCTGGTGTCTTTCTCGCTGGAGAAGGGGATATCCACCGTTAGGACTCCATGGCTCACTGGTGGATGCACTACCTCTAGCCTAGCCGTGGCTCCACCGGACCCCTCTAGCTTCGACCAGGTGGACAAACCATGCACTCCTCCATTGGGCAAGGCAGAGAGCTTGGTTTCCCTCCTCTCCTCCTTCGCAACCATTAGGCAAGGGACCATGAGAGTCACCTTCGACTCAACCCCCACCATTACCATGGGGATCGCCACCATCACCGCCGTTGCTCCCACCATACTCGCGATCGGCTAGGAAGACGCAACCCCTGGTAGGGAAGGTCATGCCACCAGATGCTGAGGTCCTGCGTCCGGTCACTTTGAAGCAGCGTGTTCGGTCATGACTTAAATGTGCTAATGATCGTTGAGATTGGGTGATCAGCGTTTGAAGCATGGGACACGTGGCACACATCGCGTGACCAGACGCTGGGGTCCAGCATTCGGTCGATCTGACCTTCGTGTCCGGTCGCCCCGTGTTTAGTACAGTGAGGAGCCCAATGGCTCTATTTTGTGGGGCTTCTATTTAAGCCCCATGGCCGGCTCTAGCTCACTCTCTTGGCCATTTGCATTGACATCGCAACCTTGTGAGCTTAGTCAAAGCTCTCCCACTCATCTTCATCATAGATTCAACATCTTTGTGAGATTGGGAGTGAATCCAAGTGCATTGCTTGAGTGTTTGCATCTAGAGGCACTTGATGTTCGTGTTTCTCTGTGGGATTCACTTGTTACTCTTGGTGGCTACCACAACCTAGATGGCTTGGAGCAGCAAGGATCATCGAGCGGAGGTTGGTGATTGTCTCCAGCTCTGATCGTGGTGATTGTGAGGGGTTCTTGACATTTCCCCGATGGAAAGCCAAAAGGTACTCTAGTAAATTGCTCGTGGCTTGTGTGATCCTCATCTTGTGTTGGTTGTGCGACACCCTATTGAGGGTTTGGCGTGTGATGCCAATTAGCGCGTGAACCTCCAAGTGAGTGAATCGCCACAACGAGGACTAGCTTGCCGACAAGCAAGTGAACCTTGGTAAAAAAATCATTGTGTCATCATTTGATTCTAAGGTGATTGGTCTTCATTGGTATGCATTCTTGTGATTGATTGGCTCATTCCTTGACACGGCGGTATAACCATCTTGCTCACTCTCTACATTACCGCAAACTAGTTGTCAAGCTCTTTAGTGTAGCTAGTTGTGAGAGCTGGTTAGTTTGGTTAGTGTGGCTCTTTAGTTAGCCTTTGAGAGCACACTAACTTAGTGTAGTGGCATAGTTATTGTGTGGATAGAAACTACATAAACTAGAATTGTGGTAGGTGGCTTACATTTTTAGTAGGCTAGCGCAACACTCGCTTCGCCTCATAATTGTCTAACCAGTTTGTTAAGTGTTGTTGTAGAAATTTTTAATAGGCTATTCACCCCCTCTAGCCATTAGGACCTTTTAGGAGCTGACCTAGCCAGTCCCTGAACGGCCCACGAATGGCCACGACCGCCAGCTTGTGGGGAAACCACCAGAGTAACTAATGGAGCATCTCTTCGTTGGGGGTCACGCACGTGCGCCGACCCCAAAGATGCAGGGGAACGATCACATCCCCCAACCAATCGACATGCTCCACCACACTCAGAGCAGGGGTGTGGAGCCAACGACACCTCCAAAGGGCGGTGTCTTCGCTCGTAGCATGCTTCCTTGACTTAGGAACATCGCCACGTGTCTTCGTATCACGCCCGCCACCGACGGATGTGGCCGTAGGCTCATGGTGCTCCACTGAGGTCATGACAGCGCCCCTGTCTCCTTCATCCTCAGAGGCACTCGTGTCGCCACCCATCTCCGTAGGTTCCTTTGACTTGAGCTCTGCCTCCACAGTCGCTCCGGCTCTCACCCCCATAGACCCGTTGGCTGATTTCCTTCTCCTTTTCGAACCTCCTCCGGGCCTTCTCGGCTTTCTTATTCTTCTTGGCAAGTGCCGCCTCCCTCTGGGTAGCTTGTTGAGCTATGCCCTTTGGCCCCCTTAGAAGATGCAGCTAGGATTTATAGCCTGAGAGTCCCTTCGAAATGGACGACTCAAAATCAATCAAAACATCAAAACAAGGAGGATAAGGTCATGGGAAAAGGGGGCTTACCAGATTGGATAGCTTCGCGGTGTGAAAAGGTCTGGGCGTCCCTTTGAGGGAGTCTTTATCCCTTAGTTGCAGCACCTGATCAAGTTGACTCTAGACTTCATCTTTTGGCAACTCCTCCGGTGACGCACGGTCGGGATCCATCGGGCCAGAGTACTCCCACATCGTCCACCTTCTCTCCGCCAACGGGGTGACTCAACGGCGAAAGAAGGTATGGAAAACCCACAACCCATCGAGGCCATGCTGCACAAGCCCCTAAAGCTTCGTCTCGATAACCTCCAATTTGTTCTGCAGTCTAGCGGGACCCCATGACCAACTCTCCCTCCTCTCTAGCCTTCTTCTGGTAAATGTTGGGAATGGCGCTTCCGCCGGGTTCCTGATGTAGAACCACTCACCGTGCCACCCCCGATTGGAGTTATAGGGAGAGTATGTAGGGTAGGGGGCCGATGGCTTCGACTTCTTCTGCAAAGTGAATCCCCCAACCAGCGCGATTCTAGGTGGCTTCCCCTTGGATAGGGCTCGCCCACTGAAGACCCGCCAGAAGAGGTCCACATGCGGCTCTTTAGTTAGCTAGTTGTGAGAGCTTGTTAGTTTGGTTAGTGTGGCTCTTTAGTTAGCCTTTGAGAGCACACTAACTTAGTGTAGTAGCATAGTTATTGTGTGGATAGAAACTACATAAACTAGAATTGTGGTAGGTGGCTTGCATTTTTAGTAGGCTAGCGCAATACTCGCTTCGCCTCATAATTGTTTAACCGGTTTGTTAAGTGTTGTTGTAGAAAATTTTAATAGGCTATTCACCCCCCTCTAGCCATTAGGACCTTTCAAGTGGTATCAGAGCCAAGGTCACCGTGATTTGAGGATTAACAATCTTCAGTGTAAAAATGGCTCAAATCAACAACACCAAGAAGCCACCCTAATTTGATGACTCAAATTAACCTTATTGGAAAGCAAAGATGACAACTTATATCAAGTCAATCAATAGGAAGGTTTGGAAGGTGGTAGAGACAAAAATTGAGATTAAAGATGAAGAGGATCCCACCGCCGCTGAAGAAATGCTACTCTAAAATAATGACATTGCTCTTAGTGTCATCTATGATGCTTTGGATGAGAGGAACTTTTGAGCAAATCAAGAACATTGATAGAGCTCATGAGGCATGGAAGAAATTGGAGGAATCATTTGAGGGCACTCAAGCCGTGAAGGATGCAAAGGCATACATTCTCAATGAGAAGTTTGCAAGCTTCAAGATGAAGGAGGATGGGAGTGTGCCGGAGATGTTCCATAGGCTTCAAGTGCTTGTCAATGATCTTAAAGCACTTGGAGAAGAGGTGAAGGACAAGGACTTCTCCCATAAGTTCTTGACATGTTTGCCTTCAAGATTTGGCACATTGGTCAGTATTCTAGTGAGGAGTGTTTTGGACACCATGACACCAAACCAAGTGTTGGGAGATATTATGACCGATGATACATATAGAGATGATGATGAGAAGGAAGAAGATGAGAAGAAAGATGAGAAGAAGAAGAGTGTGGCATTCAAGGCCACATCATCCAAGGGCAAGGCAAAGCAAGAAACATCAAGTGAAGATGATGTCTCATGGGATGATGATGATGATGAGAAGATGTCTCTCTTTGTAAAGAGATTTGGCAAGTTCATGGTGACGAATGAGATATGGTGTGATGAAGGGAAGCTTGCTTCTTTTTGCAAAGTACTTGGGAAATTTTCTTATAAAAAATCAAAAAAAAATAGCTTGTCTCCTCGATGATATTGAATTTTCTACCAAGGCCATATGTTATCATCAAAAAACCTTCCACATAAGCTGCTTGTTTTGTGTTGAATTTTGTCAAGACTCGTTGACCCTTGTTGAGAGATTTATCATGCTCCCAAGATCAAGATCACGTACACGCTATATATGTGTGCTGCTTCTACACTGGGAGTACGCAAAAACATGCTTTCCATCCACCTCAAAATGTTCTGCTCCTACACTAGGAGAAGACAAAAATATGTTTGCTAGGTTTTATCAGAATAAATGCTCCAAGTTCTTGATAATATTTATCTCAAAAGTTATTGTGAATAGATATATGGGTTATGCAAAAAAAAATATATATATAAGGGTCCAAAGTAAAAAAAGAAAAAGAAAAAGAGAAAAGAAAAAGAGATGAGAATAAAGATAACCCATGTTCTCGCAAAAATATTCTACAAGAGAGAAATGTATTTCAGAGAGCATAGTAAAATTAGGTTAGCCACTGAATATTCCACACATATGCACATCTTGATCTAAGAGTATGACACTTCTCTCCATGGATCCGGGGTTTGACTTTATGACACGCAAGGTAAGTATGCTACATACTTTGTCCCTACCTGAACTCCACATAAGCTTTTTAGGAGTAGGGTAAATTGAGGCGAAGCAATGCCTTAGGGAGGAACTATACACATTGAGCAATCTGAGAGAATCATTTGAGGAGCAAAGCTATGTTTTAATTTAAAAATCTTTCAAAAACCCAAGTTTTCTGAGCAGGAGAAGTCAGGATGACTGGATTCTGGTCCGTTCCATTCCTCAACCACCCAAGATGGTATGATAGATACCTCAAAGTTCACATGTATGGGTGAAGTTTGGAATAAAGATATTATTGCTGCCAGTTAATTCATCGGCGCCATGGAAATTAAATTGGAAAAGGATCATCAGCCGACTAAAAATAGAAGGTTGTGCATGCACGTGTCAGCAAGTCCAGGCGCATCATGTTGAGTTGGAGAATTTTGGGCTTATACCAAACAAAGCGAGATCATGAGGTATATGTATATCATCAGGCTGAAGTACCTTTTGTGGTGACGGTGATGGTACAACTTCTATAAAAGCCGATGAGACTAGATCCTATTGTGGGCAATGAAACGGCTGCTAGTGCTCATTGTTGATACCTCATAGCATCAGATCCGATCCAAGTGGTAAATGAAATGTGTATGACGTCGGTTTAGGATGCAGAAATAGCCGATGGAAAACGTAAAAGGGAGGTCATCAGTTATGCTTTTACCATTATGAAGAAAGAGAGCTGCACGTTCACATGATGGTAACGGCCTTAAGCAATGACGTAGCTAAGCATGCAGTTGTTCGGTTTGAAATTATTCAGACATAAAACATGGTCGGACTTGTAATTTTTCTGATATGAATCCGATGCAGTCTTCAATATTGCAACCAGATGACATCGGCTGAGGAAGGACCATCAGATCAAAATAGTTCGAAGCATGAAAATTCATACTCCGAACTAGGGGGGCCTGTGTTTACACCAAAATTTGGCACGTTGACCCTAGGACAGAGAGGAATCAACTGATGGTGTCAAAAGCAATAAATATTTGCAAACTGGCCAGGAAATATGCTTCAATATATTTGGAAATACTTGACGCCAAGAAGGGTCTTCGCCAGCCAAGAAATATTGTTTAATATATTTTGGAGATGCATGACGTCTAGGAATTCCTCCCGTAAAGATAAAGGAAAAGCAAGAGAAGCTAGAAGAAAGGAGATATGCATACACGTGTAACACCCAGACTTGCACGTTTAGCTATTTCCACATACGGCCAATTAGCATATTTGGCCAATTCAGTTGATATATGGATATACGCTGCTAGCGCCGGAGTTCGTACATGAAGGAAAAGGAATATTATATTATATTATTTGGGACAAAAACATGACATCCAGGTGCAACTCAACAAAGGAAGAAACAAGGATGTCGTATCATGTACGTGCATGTACAAGGCCGGCTAGTGTCATGTTCGTATATGTACTTGGCGAGATGTGTATGCTCACAGGATCTTTGCCGATTGAACCAAATAAGAAAGGACACGGTCGGTCGAGGAAGCTTTGTTGACAAGGACTCTACACAAGGAAAATTAGAGCCCACGTACCTTAGTATTTCCTTTAGTTTAGATATTTCTTTTGAACCAAGTTATGTACATAGCTTATCAGAGGTCCTTAGTCCAGGATATAAATATATACCCCTCGCCATTGTAAAGGGAACAATCAATCAAATACAAAGTCAATTACTTTTTTCGGCTCCGGTCACCCTTAGGAGTAGGAGTAGAGTAGATCTCGGCGAGTTCTTCAGCAAGTACGGCTGCATCGATCCGATCGACCTCCACTACTTGTCTGTAAGTACCATCATGGTTTATACCTCTGTTCGTATGGCTGCATCGATCCGGTCGACCCCCTACTGCGACTCTGGTATAGGCTAGTTATCGATTCTTGTCTAATTCAAGTATGGCCTGTGTGATTCTGCCTCACACCCCACTGCTTAAATTAGATCAAGGTCAAGTTATCGGCTCTACCTTAGTATGGCAGTCTTTGGTAGATTCATTAAGTTACCGATATTGCTTATTGCTTTCATTGTTTATCTAATTACAACAATATCACTTTGCCCGATTGAGATTGATCTGGATCGGTCTTATATCTTGTTTAACTCATCATTTGCTAATCTAAAACTGATCTAATCTATATCTTAAGCGATAAGTTATGTTTTTTATCGGTTGTTTTGCGTCAATCTTAATCGTGCATAGCGTGTGGTTAAGGCATGTCCGATCTTAAGTAGATCTATTGGTTAATGAAAACCGTTCCATGGCCCATCATCACGGCATGTGGGTTTCTACCTCTCACCCCACTGTTGGCACCGTGGAGTGGGGATCGTTAGTTGGTAGACCCGTTCCTGAGAAGGCATGACCTTAACTGTGCGCTATGCCTAAATCGGCTGTTTAGCCGATATCGAGCGCTTTCACGAACAGTTCATATTATGAGATCATTGAAGTAGAGATAAGTTGAAAGATACGTTAGCCCCATGATCTTATTATTTTATTATGGCCTGCATGATTCTGTCTTATGCCCCACTGATATTAGTAATAAGTTAAGGGTCATTGAGTCTATTGTTGTTACTACGGCCTGCATGATTCTGCATCATGCCCCACTGGTCATGGCGATGGATGAGATCTAACATGTTCATTAGATTTATCTTTATTAAATGGTTAAGTGGTGTTGAATTATCTCTTTATAAAAAAGAGTTCGGTTACTTGTAATCATTGGCTCAGTATAAACCAATCATCATTGATATCTTATTGCCATTGATTAATATTTGCTTAAATAATATTTATTCTAAATGATAACCGATTCTTCTTATACGACCCCATGAGCTTTAATCGATTTATTCTTATGAATATGCTGGAATCGACTATTTAGTCGATCTCCTCTCATATCGGCTCTTAGAGCCACACATTCGGAACTGTCTGGCAACACTGGCACGTTCTGCCATTAATTATTGATGAGCTTTATCTCTTTGTCAATTGTAGGATCAAATTGACTGGCATGTCTCGGGAGGATTGCGCAGGATCGACAACCCTTGCGCTGAAGCTAGGTGGATCTGCTCCATCGAGCGGACCCTTCCAACTTGCTGCGTGTGTCCTCGGCACAGAGACAAAAATTCTATGTCGACACTAACTCAAATGTGCAAGATGATACAAATCAAGCTAGTACAAGTGGTTCTCATGAAAATGAACAAGATCAAGTGGCTATTACATCATCTCAACCCAATGATCAAGCAAGTGCATGCAATCAAGTTTCAATCCTCCAACCAACCAATATTGCAAGGGATCATCCATTGGACACTATCATTAGTGATATTTCAAGAGGTGTGCAAACTAGATCAAGATTGGCTTCATGTTGTGAGCATTTCTCATTTATGCCATCCATTGAACCAAAGAAGATAGATGAAGCATTAAAGGATGTTGATTAGGTAAATGTTATGCATGAAAAATTGAATAACTTCATAAGAAATCAAGTATGGAAATTAGTAGAGAGACCAAAGGGACACAATGTGATTGGAAATCCATTTATTTGTGTTGCAAATCTATATTGATGACATCATATTTGGATCAACCAATCAAGACTTTTATGAAGAATTTAGAAAGATGATGGCTAATGAGTTTGAGATGTCCATGATTGGAGAGTTAAGTTACTTCCTTGGTCTTCAAATCAAACAATTAAAGAATGGTACATTTGTGAGTCAAGGCAAGTATATCAAGGACATGATCAAGAAGTTTGTCATGAGTGATAGCAAAGCCATTAGCACACCAATGGGAACAAATGGTAACTTGGATAGTGATGTAAGTGGCAATATGGTGGATCAAAAATTGTATCGGTCCATGATTGGAAGCCTACTCTATGTGACCTGCATCAAGGCCAGATGTCATGTTTAGTGTATGCATGTGTGCAAGATTTCAAGCCTCACCAAGAGAAAGTCATTTGAAGGCTACAAAGAGAATATTGAGGTACTTAAAGCATACACCAAATGTTGGTTTATGGTATCCCAAAGGAGCAAAGTTTGAGCTAGTTGGTTACTCTAACTCGGATTATGCGGGATGCAAGGTTGAAAGGAAGAGCACCTCAGGCACATGTCAAGTGTTGGGAAGATCACTTGTTTCATGGTCATCAAAGAAGCAAAATACTGTTGCATTATCAACCGCCAAAGCTGAATACATATCTGCCGGTAGTTGTTGTGCATAAATACTTTGGATGAAGGCCACTTTGAGTGACTTTGGAATCAAGTTCAAGAAAGTGCCATTGCTATGTGACAATGAGAGTGCAATCAAGTTGACCAACAATCTGGTTCAACATGCAAGAATAAAGCACATTGATGTCCGCCACCATTTCATAAGAGATCACCAACAAAAAGAGAACATTTGCATTGAGAGTGTAGGCACCGAAGATCAACTTGCCGATATATTCACCAAGCCATTGGATGAGAAAAGGTTTTACAAGCTAAGGAATGAGTAGAACATATTAGATTTCTCAAATATGTGTTGATGCACCCCCCTCCTTATATGACATGCCTCTCCTTCGAGCAATCCAAAGTAAAAGTTGATTGGCATGGCATACATCCTTGCTAAGGACATGTTTAGTGCATCTAGACCTCTTTCATATTTAATAGGCTCATTCTTGAAAATCAAATGAATTTGATGATTGTATGGTACCACTATTGCTTCTATGCTTATTTTGATCTAGTGGTAGCATATGACATGTTTGTGGGCTTGTAAACCTAGTGTTTGATCTAGAAAATAAGTTATAAGTGTTTGAAAGTGCATCTAGCCCTTTAGTGGGTTTTGGATGATTGAATGACAATGTGATTAAAGGTCTAACCCAGTTTGCTAAGTGTGGATAGGTAATAGGTTATCTCACAGGTACTTAATGAAAGCCAAAATAATGTGTTGTTGTATAAACAATCTAGTTCAAGCACAAGACAATAATGCAAATGGAATTCATGCAAAGGCTTATTTATTGTGGGATTTCCATGTACTGTGTGAAAGCAAGCTCGTAAGAATTAATTAATGAGACATGAGGGATTGCATATGGAATGGTCTCATATTTAAAGCTTGCTAAATTGAAATGAAAAAGATAACAATACAAATGAATGGATGATTCAACACAAGATGTGACTTGATGGCTTGAGATGGTGAAGATAGCAAGGAAAGGCTTCGAGGTACTAAGCAAGGGTGAAGGGCAAGCGACGGCTTGGCGGCTGAAGAACCTAGCTAGGGTGAAGAAGGAAGTACTTGCATTTAGTTGAGGTACTAATCAAGCTATGATGGTCATGTTAAAGTGAAGGATCAAATCACTATTGGAGTATTTGATGGAAGTGACTTGATACATTTAGGATTATTCAAGAATTTGATGAATGGAATCAAGCCACGTGCTCAAGATGGCTATGCTCAAGTAAAAAAGATCAAAGTTGACATGTTGGCACTCTCACTTGATGAAGATTGGAATACACGGCTTCGGTTGAGCGAGATCAACTCAAAAGGTTTAAGTTCGTTATACTTTTAAATTTGAATTAATAGGAATGTCGTACTATTAAGAGGGATGCATCGTGTTGATAGATAATGTTTCGTAAGTGCTCAAGCCAACCCACATGAGTTTTGAGTATTTGAGAGACAAAAGAGGTAACATATGTTTTGCTGATCTGGTAGTCTGGTATTGATACCGGACGTGTCCGGTATGTGCCCAGCCATGATAAAATTCTTGTTGTTCTCGGGTTGGTTCATCGGGAGTTCCGATGTGAGTCGAAAGTTCTGACGGTCAGGAGTTTTGACAATGGTCGGGAGTTCCAACATCTCGTGCTTAACTGACTTAGATGGTTCAGTGTCCTGGTCATACCGGACGTGTCTGGTATGGATGACCAGAGGCCAATGGCTAGTTTTCAAATGCCTTGAGGGTCGGGAGTTCCGACAGTCAGAAGTTCCAGCATGCGTCAGGAGTTCTGACACCTCATAAACTTCAACTCAGTTACTTAGTTTTTAAATATGTTGAGGGTCGGGAGTTCCAACATGAGTCGAGAGTTCCGACAGTCGAGAGTTCTGGCATTCATCGGGAGTTCCGACGCCTCACATTGTCACTGTAACTTAGTTACCGTTGGGGCAGTGTAAGTCATACCGGACGTGTCCGGTATGGCAACGGCTATAAAGCGGCTAGTTTTTCCAAGGGGGCTATAAATACCCTCAATCCTCCACCTTTGAAGGCTGCTGATTCTGCTGATCATCTAGCATATTTTTTAGCTTTGCCAACTCTCCCAACCCTCTCTTAGTGAGTGTTTGATCAAATTTGCCAAATCAAATTGTGGGTTGAGTGAAATTCAAAAGGAAAGCAATCCAACCACTTGAGCACTTGTGCATATTATCAATATCGTGATCTGCATTTGTTACTCTTGGACTCTTCGGTCCTAGATGGCTAGGCGTCGCCAGAGAGCACCTGAGAGATTGTGGTGTGCCTCGAAAAGTTTGTAATGGTAGATTTCGTCGCCTCGGAATCAACTAGTGGAAGGAGGAAAGGGAGTTAGAAAAGACTCCGGCTAGAGTGACCTTCATGGTACCCTCTAGGGCTGACATTCGTTGGGTCGCCCGTAGCCCCCTCAATGGAGAGTAGGACTCGAACGAGTCCAAACTTGGTAAAACAAATATCATGTCTTAATTCACATTTCATTTGATATTTGTGTTGCTCTAGCTCTTGCGCAGGTTCTCTATGTATATTGTTATCTCTAGTAGGTGCCTGCAATTTGGTTTGAAGATAAAAATCAAAAGGAGCAAGTTCAGGGCTGATCTGTAGAAATCATGTATACCGGACACATCCGGTATTCATACCGGACACATTCGGTATTAGAGCTCAGGGCTAAATATTATTTGATCTCTGTTCTAACTTTGTTTTGTAGGGTTGTAGCTTCTAGATATATTCTTTATACCTTGTTTACTCTGTGGCTAACTTGTGAGGGGTGGTATTACTCTTAATTTGGAGTTTTTATTTTGGAAACTCCCTTTTCTAATTGTTTCCGCATTTAAAGGTGTTAATTTTCAGAAACGCCTATTCACCTCCCTCTAGGCGGCATCCTAGGTCATTTCAATTGGTATCAGAGCGAGGTTCTCACCTAAAGCTTCACTGCCGTGAGAAAAGGATGTCGACGCCTATTGAGTTGGAGTCAATGCTTCTCCAAAATGATGGTTCAAACTTTCTACCTTGGTCAATTCATGTACTCAATACTTTTAGAGATATTAGTCCTCTTGTTGAGCATATTGTGGATGCAAGCATACCTCTTCCTATAGTTGATTGGAGCAACTATAAAAATTTGTCAAAAGAGGAAGAGATATGTGTGCAACTCAATGCTCAAGCTATTAATGTCATTTTGAGTACATTAAGTGTAGAGGTTCAAGATGAGGCAATCTTCAATGGACAACCACCTTTGGAGAGTGCTCATCTCATTTGGACTAGACTTTTTAATTTATATGGAAAATCCAAATGTGATGATGCACCTGAGATCGAGTCAATGGAAAGTATGTCCATTGTGTCTTCATGCAGCGAAGAAGTCTCACAAGACCTCAAGAGCGCCGAGTCAGAGCAAGAAGTGCAAGCAACGCATGACATGCTGTCTGCCTGCACATACCGAATGTGTCCGATATGCCTACCAGACGTGTCTGGTATGGCTGAGGCAGCAGAGCAGCAAGCAGCTGTTTGCAACGATGCTCAAGCCCGGTGGTGACCAAGTGATGAGTCAACCTCAGTATCTCATGATACTCATCACTTGTGTCTCATGGCCAAGAAAAGCAAGAAGAAGAGTAACAAGAAAGATCAAGAAAAGGAGAAAGCACAAGTAGATGATCAAGATGAGAGTGATGTTGAAGTTGAAGACAACTACAACCTTGATCATCTCAACCGCAAAGACAAGTTCATCATCATGAAGATAGTTGAAAAGAATGATGAGCTTGAAGAAGAGATTAAGAAGCAAGAGCAATCACTTCAAAAGCAAGAATTGTTTCTCATCTCCAAGATGGAAGAACTAAAGGCTCTAAGTGAAAGGTATGAAAAATTGTCAATTGAGCATGCTTTAGTTACTAACTTCTCTTCTAGTGTTTCACAACTAGAGAAGGAAAACTTTGAGCTCAAGGCAAGGCTAGATGAACTATCAAGCAAGTATAATGTGCTACAAGCAAACTATGTTCATCTAAAGTGCTCTCTTGATGAAGTAGTAGAATCAAGCTTCATGCTTGAGGTAGCTCATGAGGTTGTGATCACATCGGTACATTTTTCTCAACCTCTTACACATTCACTCACTAGTACAGCATCTTAATTAAATATTTCTTGTATTAATGAGTGTGCTCCTCAAGCAAGCCAATCTTCGATTGAGCTAAATCTTGTAGAAAACATAAAGCTCAAAGAAGAGGTGAAAAGTTTAAAGAAGGATGTGATTCGGTTGAAGGGTAAGGAGAAAGCACAACCTTCTCAAGATAACCGTGATAACATGGTGAAGAAGCTTGAGAAGGGTTCAAATCTTGCTTCCTCCAAAGCCCAACAAAAGAATCACATTTCAAGTAAGGCCAACACAACCAAGAGCAAGAAACATGGAAAAAGGTTATGCTATGGTTGTGGATTATATGGACATGAGTGGGCTATGTGTCCACACAAGAGTTGGGCCAACAAGTGTGAAGCGGCCGAACAAAAGGCCCCAAACAAGTTGGCCAACCAAAAGAAAAGTGATGGACAAAGCACTTGTCTCATGAGCAAGAAATTGGGGCATCCTACCAAGAAATGCCCAATGTACAAAGAGGCAAGAAAGGAAGCCCAAGTTGCAATAAGAAGATGATATGGATGCAATGAGATGGGCCATAAGGTTGATAGATGTCCATACAAGCAAAGCAAGCATAGAGTAAACAAAGGTCGCATATGCTATGCTTGTAGAAGAAAGGGGCATTTAAGCTATGAATGCCCAAACGGTAACACACCTAAGCCGAACACATTTGTTTATAATGCTATGCTTAGGAAGACCACAAATGGAGTTAGCACTAGCAAGGTGATGTGTTAATTTGGAGTTTCCATTTTGGAAACTCCCTTTTCTAATTATTTCCACATTTAAAGGTGTTAATTTTTAGAAACACCTATTCACCCCCCCCTCTAGACGACATCCTAGGTCCTTTCAGTGTTTAACTCAATATGGTACAAGATAACCCTTATTTGGAGGTGTAAAAAAGCTTGTCCTTGGATCAAACCGAGTTAAATATCTTTAGTAAATGATCTAGATTGGACCAAATTTGGGAAATTGATCCTCACCCCATTGATTGACATTAATAATCCTAACCTATCTATAATTTAAGCCTTTGTGATCATTGATGACAAAGGGGGAGAACTTGACATAGGGGGAGAGATATGACAAAGGAAAGGGATCAATTAAAATTTTAAGCACACAAGTAGGGGGGAGCAAGCTCATGAACTTGTATGATGCATTTGAATGTGCATCTCATATGTTTGCTTGCATGGCACAAGTTTTAAATTTTAATATCCATGCTTATGTGGTGTATGCTAGTTGTAGGTTTGAATGATGAAATGAAAAACTAGCATGCATAGGTTATCTAGTGATTTCAATTCCAAGTGGTATCGAGCTAACCATGGTGCTAAGGATAGTATATAGGTGCACTCTGATTGGTATCACACTTCAAAGGTCCATCTTTTATACCTTAGCATCATTTGGTAGACATTGTCTCCTATATTTCCTATCTAAGCATATGTGCAAGCTTCAATCCAAACTCTTTGCACATATGTAGAGGGAGCAATTGCTACCATATGGAGTTCATAAAACTTGTCCATATCCTTTTACACATAGTAAATATGCTTGGACACGCAACATGGATTCAATTGAACTTCAATTCATAACTTTGTGAAAGGGTTGTCATCAATTACAAAAAAGAGGGAGATTGAAAGCTCTAGTTTAATTTTGGTGAATTGATGAAACCCTAAGTGCTAACCTAGTTTGTCAAAGTGATTATGAGATAGGTGGCACTACTCCAAGTGATGAGGAAATTGTGAAGATCATGATGATGGTGATGCCATGGTGATGATCAAGCGCTTGGACTTGAAAAGAAGAAAGAGAAAAACAAAAGGCTCAAGACAAAGGTATAAATGGTAGGAGCTATTTTATTTTGGTAATCAAGACACTTAGAGAGTGTGATCATATTTAGGTTCGATAGCCGTACTATTAAGAGGGGTGAAACTCGTATCGAAATGCGGTTATCAAAGTGTCACTAGATGCTCTAACTCATTGCATATGCATTTAGGATCTAGTGGAGTGCTAACACCTTTGAAAATATTTGTAAAAATATGCTAACACATGTGCACAAGGTGATACACTTGGTGGTTGTCACATTTGAGCAAGGGTTAGGAACTTCACCGGCGGAGTGTCCACCCGTAGAGTGCGGACAGTCCGACGATGCCACCGACGCCCTATATAGAAAAGACAGAGGTCACTGTGAGTGACCGGACGCTGGTCTCAGAAGGACCGGCGTGTCCGGTCTGTAGAAGCAGCGAAGACGCTGGCGTTGGTCTCTAATCGGACGCTGGATCACTTAGTGACCAAACGCTGGAGGGTTGCGTCCAGTCCTGCTGACGTGGCAGCGCACAAAGGAGACGCTAAGTGACCGGATGCTGGGTGAGTCCGGTCAAGCATGACCGAACGCGTCCGGTCGTGATTTCTTACTTCTGGATGCTTACTGGAAACGACCGGACGCTGAGGTCCTGTGTCCGATCACTTCGAAGCAGCACGTCCGGTCACAACTTAAATGTGCTGATGATCGTTGAGATCGGGCGATCAGCGTTTGAAGCAGGGGACACATGGCACACATCGCGTGACCGGACGCTGGGGTCCAGCGTTCGGTCGATCTGACCTACGCGTCCGATCGCCCCGTGTTCAGTACAGTGAGAAGCCCAATGGCTCTATTTCGTGGGGATTCTATTTAAGCCCCATGGCCGGCTCTACCTCACTCTCTTAGCCATTTGCATTGACATAACAACCTTGTGAGCTTAGCCAAAGCCCTCTCACTCATCTCCATCATAGATTCAACATCTTTGTGAGATTATGAGTGAATCCAAGTGCATTGCTTGAGTGTTTGCATCTAGAGGCACTTGGTGTTCGTGTTTCGCTGCGGGATTCACTTGTTACTCTTGGTGGTTGCCATAACCTAGATGGGAGCAGCAAGGATCATCGAGCGGATGCATGTTGCCTCAGGTGATCGATTTGTTTTCTTCAAAACAGGTGGAGATCGCAGGAATGATAATTTCTTTTTCTATCACGCGGGGTATCGCATGGCTGGAAGGGAGGAGCGACCCTAAAAAAAGCCACACACAAAAATAATCTTACTTTTAGTCTTTTTAGTTATATTGTTGGAGAAAAACTAATAGTTACAAGAAGATTTTCTGATGCGAATTCTAGAGTCACCACGATAAAATATCGATTTCTTTTTTTTCCTTTTTATTAAAGAACCAACAAAACGATGGTTGGAATAACCGTATAAAGAATGACGCAGATAGCTTCGGAACTCTGTTGCGTCTGAACACGATCAAGATTGTCCAGGTGAGCGGCTAACTTCCCCAAAAATAATAGTTATGTGAGAGTGGGAGTCCAAGCTTTGGCCTGTGACTTGTCACTAAATAATTGCTTGTTGCGGAGCGTTAGAATGGTCAGCGAATAGTTTTTCTTAGAGCAAGTATAATAGTAGGCTGTAAGCCGACTAAATGCTGAGGTAGAGGGAAGAGGGGAGGAGAGAGAAGAAGCAGGCTATAAGCTTACAGTCGGCTTGGACACAAGAAACAAGAAAATCTGTGAGAGAAATAAGTGGGCCATGTATTAACTGCAAAGAGCTAACTACTGTATGAGTGGGCTGAGAAAAGGCTGTAAGGAACCTTACAGCCAGCAAGCCGGCTGTATTATTAGCCTTGCTCTTAGAGCATCCAAGAGTTCTCTATTTTATCTCCTAAAAATCTGTAGTTTCGCAGCTTCTAAAAAGATTTGGAGAGAAAAAAAGAAGGTTATCTTCAAGAGTTTCTAATAAATAGCTTCTAAAAAATCAAATTTAGGATCCACATAAATAAATTATGTTGCAACTTTTTTTTTCTTTTCCATCACAGGAAACTACGGAACGCGCCCCTCGTGTGCTCCGACTCCGACACGGCCGACTTGTCGCCATCGACGCCGTCGGCATCTCAGCTAGACCCCGACACCGACGATGAGCGCGTCTCCTCTTCGCCCTGCGGCTGCTCCCTGCCGCATTGTTCCTCCTCCATCCCTTCGTCGCCGCCGTCGGCCTGCGGGTCCTCCTGCGCTTCCCGACGCAACTGGTTTCTGGCAGTGGCCTGCTGCTCCTCCTCTCGCTGCCTCTACCCCGCGTTGCTCTCCTCCTCGATGCCGCCGTCCAGGTTCTTCTCCTCGACGGCAGCGGCGGCGGCCCAGGCCCGCTCATGCGGCATCTCCAACTGCGGCTCCTGCTCCTGTTCTCGTTGCTCGCGGCTGCTCTCTTCCAGCACGGCTGCTTCTCGCTCCTTCTCCTCCAACTCCTCCCCGCCGCGAGCACTGGCGGCCTCGTTGTCTCCGGCGGCCACGTGGCCACCGTCCTTGTCCTTCACAGCCTCCACGCCCGTCGCGGAGACCCTGTGCTCCTCCTCCCCACCCGCCGCCTCGTCCAACACACGTTCCTCGTCAGGCCTAGCGTGTGGGTCGTCCAGCGCTGCCACCGCAACGATGGCGCTCTGGTTGTCAGGCCATGGCTCCTCCTCGGCCCCAACGACCTTCGAGACCTACGTCGGCACCGCCAAGCAAATCGACACGCTCCGTGCCTTCTACGCCTGGTGCGACGACGCCGGTGTCGCACGCTCGTCCGACTTCCTCGGCGTCAGGCGCGTCGACGACAAGCTCCTCAAGACAATGGAGCAGTTCCTGAGGGAGTGCGGCCGTGCTGGACGCGCCTCGCTGCCACGATCAGCTTGCGAGTCTGCTGTCAATGCGCAAGGCGACGACGACCACCACGTTGACGACATGAACGGCATCAAGGCACTCCCGGCGCTGCCAACGCGTTCCAGCGCCGCTGAGCGCGCCCGACCGGTGGTGGTGCCAGCGAAGGAGGCCGATCAGAGCGTTCTGGTGGACCTGCGAGAACCGGCTGCCACCGTGGACGAGCAGGGCAACAAGCTGGCGCTCGCGCTCTTCTCCGCGCCACCAGCCACGAACGGCACCTGGGTCACGTTCCCATCGGATTCGGACGCCGCAGCAGAGCCAGCGGTGACCTCGGCATGGCAGATGCCTGCGGCGGAGCCCGGGAAGGCGGACTGGGAGTTGGCGCTGGTGGAGACGGCGAGCAACCTCTCGAAGCAGGCGACGTCGCTGGGGGAGGGATGGACACGCTGCTGCTGGACGGGATGTATGACCAGGGTGCCGTGCGGCAGCAGGTGGCCACGCAAGCCGTGTCCGGGAGCGCGAGTAGCGTGGCGCTGCTGCCCGGGCACGGCGCGGTGGCTCCAGTGTTGAGGCTCCCGGCCCCCGACGGCACGGTGCAGACTGTGGGCGGTGACCCGTTCGCGGCGTCGCTGGCGGTGCCGCCGCCGTCGTACGTGCAGATGGCGGAGATGAAGCGGAAGCAGCAGCTGCTGGTGCAGGAGCAGCATATGTGGGCGCAGTACAGGCAGGGCGGCATGTAGGGGCAGCCTGCCGGGTTCAACGCCGGCATGGCCATCGTGCCCTATGGTGGCTATGGGATACCGCCCATGGCGTACAACCAGCAAGTCGAAGGATACGTGCGAGGCTGCAGCACGTAAAGTTACACGAATGAGGGGGTTTTTTTCTAACTCCTAAAATATTAGGAGTTGTTGGAGATGGATTTTTTATAGGATCTTTCTAAAAACTTAGGAATAGGAGGAGGTTTAGGGAACTCTTGGAGATACTCTTAGTCTCTGGTTAGTTTTATTATCTATTATTTTCGAAGATTGTCAATGATGACTAACAATAACAATGTTTGGTGATCGAATAATGAAATGTGGGTGGATTTCTTCACAGAGAATCTCTTGACTCATGAAATTATATATAGAATATATATGCAAAGAATATTTATTTTTTCAAAATTATGTCCAAGAATATTTGTATATTGGACATTGACGGTAGCGTCGACCAATATGGGACCCGGCTAAAAACGCTGAATATCTTTAGAAACATATACATTATATAGGTCTCTGAGTTTCTTTTCTCTTCTTCCTCTTCTTTGTGTGTAACCCGGCTAGGCAACCAAGCAGTTCAGTGTGGAAAGAATCCAGAAGGAAATGTTCTCGCCCAGAACACGACCACTATCATCTCTAGGCCTAGTTTAGATGTCATTCAAATTCCAAGTATTTTTACTCTCTTTCCATCACATCAATTTTTAGCCGCTTACATAGAGTATTAAATGTAGATAAAAAAAATAACTAATTACACAGTTTAGTTGAAAATCACGAGATGAATCTTTTGAGTCTAGTTGGTCCACAATTAGACAATATTTGCCAAATAAAACGAAAGTAATACTATTCATCGAGTTCAAAAAAAATTTGCAAAGTGAACAAGACCCTAATAGCAATAGCCCCAACCCCCATCCATTCTGGAGCTGTCGCCGGTCCGCCCCACTTGCTATGCTGACGATTACCTGTATATACTACTTCCTCCGTTCCTTAGTATAAGCCATATAATTTTTAGCACTAATATTAATATACGGTTCGAGGAAAAATGTGAGACCGAGGAAAAAAAGGAAAATCAGGCCATCTTCTCTCTGCAATCAGATTGCTTCCTAAATCTAAGGGATTGGTTGGGGCATGTGCTATGTACGGTGGGAAGGTTTCCAAACTAATCGGCGTGGGAACTGATACGTACCTATATTTTGGAATTTTCTTTAAAAATCTATATGGCTTATATTAAGAAACGGAGGAAGTATTTTTTAATATTATTAATGACGATTTATTATTAATGACGATTTGAGTTGAGGATAGTATGTAATAACGGAGTGCGTCGGAGATCACGATGCGGACGAGTTTCGAGCCCACGTACGCGCGGAACCGACTCCGACGCGCTTTACGGAACTGACTACGAACGTGCACCAATCCATACAGCCTTCAAGTCCAACAATTAAGCGCCGGCCGGCGGAATTGTATCCACCGCCTCGCGCGATCCATCTTGTCGTCCTCCGGCTAGCTCCCTCGCCGGCGCGGCAAGATGGGCGAGCGCAAGGTGCTAAACAAGTACTACCCGCACGACTTCGACCCGTCCAAGGTCCCGCGGCGGCGGCGGCCCAAGAACGAGCAGACCAAGGTGCGCACGATGCTCCCGATGACCGTCCGCTGCGGCGCCTGCGGGGAGTACCTCGGCCGGGGCACCAAGTTCAACGCCCGCATGGAGGACGTCCCCGGCGAGAGGTACCTGGGCGCGATCCGGGTCTTCCGCTTCTACATCAAGTGCTCGCGCTGCTCCGCCGAGATCGCGTTCAAGACGGACCCCAGGAACTCGGGCTACGCGCTCGAGTCCGGCGCCAGCGCCACGCGGACGCTCCTGGTGGAGGAGGAGGAGGAGCTGGGGCGGGACGGCGGAGGGGACGCCATGGCGGCGTTGGAGCGCCGGGCGCGCGACGGCCGGCGCGAGATGGAGGCGGACGCGGCGCTCGAGGAGGCGCACTCGCTCAATGCCAGGCGCGCCCGCGTCGCGCCGGAGCAGGCCCTCGAGGCCCTGCTGTGCCGCCGAAGCCAGGACAAGACAATGCAGGAACAGGAGCAGGACGCGGACGAGGCGCTCGTCAGATCCGTCCATTTCCGCAACTCTGCTGGATACGTCAAGCGGATCGAGGAGGACGATGATCGGGAGGAGGAGGAGGATGCCTTCACGGTCTCTCTGCCCAGAACCATGCCCGACCACCAAGCGCATGAGAATAAGGAGGAGAAGCGGCGGCAAGCTCCCGTGGTTATTGTTTCCAAGAGGAGATGCGTGCCGATGACGGTAACAGAGGACAAGTCACACGACGGCGGTCACGCCGACAAGTCGGAGGGTAAAGCATCTGCCGGGGACACCAAGGCGAACAGTGGCGCTCTTCAGGTGCTCTGCTGCAGCTACGACAGCGACCAAGAGGAGACCTGATGACTGATGGTGATTACTCTCTACCTCTTGCTGCGAAGCAATCAAGCAATTTCGAATATCTAGGCGTAAATATAGTACTGTATTATAACGTTGATTAACAGTTTTATACAATTTATTTAAAACATCAGCTTCTTCAACCGTACCGTTTCATCAGGATGAAACTATGTTTCTAACATCTTGGTAATCCTGTGAAACTTCACTGAGGCGCTATCATTTCACCCATTCACGCCCTATGTCATACGGTTCGCAGCCAGTCTTCACCGGTGCATTCCTGCTCGATCGTCTCCTTTGCAGGCACCATTGGGGTCAGCCGCAGAGACCAGGAGCTTCGCTGCCGCTGCTCCGCGGTAGCCCGAGGTTGAAGCCACCGGCGACATCGTACGCATCCTTGAAGTTGGCATGCACACTCGAGCCTCTCCATCGAGGCCTCCTGATGGATGACGCCTCTCCAGATAGAAGATATGCTTATCGCTATTGCTGATGCCGGTGATGTGTCTGGTCTTATCTGCCGCGGAGCAAGCAAGAAAAGGCTGATGATGGCTACCATGCAAAAGCTGCTGCATTCTAATATGAGGCTGAGTGTGCATGTTGTGCTTTGTTGTGTGAAAAATTCTTCTTTCTAGAGCCGACGAACTGCTGCTGCATCTCAGATCTCTACTGTTCTTTCTAGTACTCGGGGCCTGCAGGATGGTGGCCCAGATATGTGCCGAATAAATTGTTGTACATGTTGTTTCGACCTGTCCACCTAATAAGTACATAACGGGTTGATACAGCTTGTTCGCTTGAACTTATCAGCCGACTTATCAGTTAGAATCCTATAGTATTTTTCTCTTACAATAAATCAGCTTCAGCCGATTTATTAGCCAGCTTTAATACCGGCCGAATCTGAGTTTGATTGTTTAATTTCTGTTGGGGTTTCAGTCCAGCCATAAGTTTTAGGCTTTGTTCGCTTCCACTTATTAACAGTACCATTTTAGCAAAATAAAAATATTTTTCTCTCATGTCAAATCAGCATGAGCCGTTTGCCAAACGGTGAAGCATATGACTGATTGACTATTCCCAGAAGTAAAAACGGTGAAGCATATGACTGATTGACTATTCCCAAAAGTAAATTTTAGTAAGAGGATGTTTGGATGTGGGCCGCTGCTGGCCACACCGCAGGTGCGGCAACTTGTGGCGAGCTGCAGGTGGGACGATGTTTTCTCACGCCACATTTTATGGCGAGTTTGCTTCTGTGAGCTGCTGTGGCTGCCACGGTTGTGTTAGGAACCAAACAAAGGCTTTGATTTCTGTGGCTGGCCACATCTGTGGTGTGCCGATGTGTGGCAGCGAACCAAACGGCCTCTAAGTCCGAATCATGTGTGGTTACATAATTCATATGGTGTATTTGATCACAACACCATGTAACAATTTAATGCTCTGGCTTAACGATGAAACTGTAAGATAAAATTGTGCACTGAGAATACGAGGATTATTTTATTTATAGATCTGAACATGTAAAGCTTACATGGTACTATTAAAAACAGCAACAAAACACGAACCCGATGTTGCCTTTTTTTTTAGAGAGAGTATACGCGTAGTAAAACATACCGACTCTATTATAGAAGAAAAGGAGAACCGGAGAATCTTAATTCAAGTCCGTTTGTATTTGGACTCTTACCAATCTCTTAGGCCTTAGCAGGGCTATATATACGTGAGAGCTCTACGTTGTAATCATCAATATTCAGATAAATAAAGAATAGTCTCCATTCTCTTGTGTCTATGTGTTCTACTTTCATCAACTATATTGATCATGAGAGACGGAGAGAAAAATGTCCCAACCGCTGGCAACATGTTTTATAACACGTTATCAGCACGACAAGCTCTACGTCGACATCGTTGAAGCCGCCGCCGATCTTCGATGCCAACGCTCGCGTCGATGTACCGTCGCGACTACTTCGACGACGTTGACATCCCAACGTTGTTAGCGGAACGAATCTGCTACTTTTACCTGCTACCGATCTGCACTACATCGATATGCACCGTTGCTGTCGAGCAGACAGTTCTAAGACAATGTCAAATGTCCTACGCGGTATGTATCTACCAACCACTGCTCTACGCGGTACGTGACGTAGATCAAATTGACATCCTTGGTATGGAAGTGTCGCACGTGACATATGACTGTCTTGGGCCATCAAGTTATGCAATTGTTCCTGTTCTAACATTGTACACGAAAGTACATATATGCTCGTACATGCAGTATATACATACATGGATAGTATATGCTTTACGGATTGCATCTAGATTATTTTTAAAAAAAAAGGTAAAACAGGAGTACGATATTGATTTGTCTTGCGGCTGAATGTTGACCATATCTAGCGCACTTTGCGGCCCACGAGCTGCATCGCCAAGGTTGTCGTGCCGAATCACGACTACGATCGTGTGTCAGCGTTAGAGATGAAAATGGTACGGATATTTTTCGATCGTATTCGAGATTGAATTCGTTTAAAGGGGTTCAGATCTATTTGTATCTGAGTCCGAATACTCAACATCCGATACCGTATCCGTATTCGAATACTCAAATCACATATTTATGATGTCAATATCCAATTATATCCTATCCGATATAGTTGACACTATCCGTATTCGAATATAAATCTGAACAAAAATATAAAAACAACTGTAATATCAGTCATACCCATTTTCTTCCCCGGTCACCATTGGCTCGCACACCAACGCACTCACCCGGCCTTTTGCCGTTGCGGTACTGGTAGGTCTAGGCGTTTAGCCGAGACTCGCAGTCAAACAGAGCAACCACCGACACTCCGACAGCAACGCACATAAAAAAGGAAATTTTCTTGTGTGTTTATTTCCAAGAAGAGCACGTGAGCTTCCTTTTCTAGTTTTCTTGCTTGTGTATGAAAGAAGTCTGACACCAGCACGGCACACAAGGCTTAGCCGTGCACAGTAAGATTGCGGAGCCATAATTGGGCCACGTTTAGTTCATCCAAAATCCAAACTTTAACACTATATAAAAAAAAGATTCCTCATCACATTAAACTTACGTTACATGCATGGAGTATTAAATGTCGACGAAATCAAAAACTAATTGCATAGTTTGGTTGTACTTTGCGAGACGAACGTTTTGAGCCTAATTAGTCAATAATTAGATAATTATTACCAAATAAAAATAAAATGCTACAAGTGTTGTTACAGTGCTACCAAATTCGGCCGGCGCCGAATCCGGTCCAAACTAAACGCGGCCTTGAATACGGCCTGAACGCTGACACGCAACCATGGCCATCTCCGGCAAGCGACACGCACGCTTTCTTGTCGTCAACGGTCCTGCAGGCTTCGCAACCCAAATTATGAATTGAAGACGCCGTGAAACAAAGTTGCTCTCACCCACGGCTTGCATGCCACTACTGCTCCTGTGTTCGTCGCATTAAAATCCGAGATATCAGAAACAAACCAGAAAATAGGAAAGGGCTCTTTAAATCTGAAATTTATATATAAGCCCATGATTCTAGCAGAATCTAAGTATATGTACTAAATATATTCTAGTAGAATAGTTCATATACTTTCTAGTTTTAGGGTGTTTATGAATTGAAAACCCTAAATTTTAGTTTTTATAACTATTTGTCTGAATAATTAACCTAGATCCTCTGTTGATGCATATTTACTGTACCCCTTATATTTTGAATTGAATATATAAGAGGTTGTATACAACATTAAATCTGTAGTTTAATTGTTGTTTTGCCTAGCTTTATTTTTCTGAATTAATAGTAGATTAATTCTGAAAATATCTCTACGTTTTGAATTTAATTCTGAAAAATGCTAGAGCAACCTCATCATGTATACCATGTATTTGCACGAGTAAATTTTTGAATGATTACACTAGAAACATGGTATAAGGTATATGGGTTTTCTAAATCCTGCAGACCTTAGGCTTATCACTTTTGAGATGCTCATATTTGTTTTTCCTAGCATAATAAAATTTTGGGATGAACGAATGTTTGGTATTAATTCTAAAAATTTGCATATACCATAATCCTGAAAAATGCTAGGATGTTTCTAAGAATATTTTGTATAACTATCCCCTATCTTTTTACACATTGCTACTTATTTACACGCAGTAAACCTATATGCACATAATGATTCCTAGTTATAATGATATATATGAATGATAGAATTATATAGCATGGTGATTGTTGAATCCTAGTAGGATATTCTACTACCACTGAAGTGAAATAGACTCAGGCACTATAGTTCCTGGTATTACTCTCAAGAATGAGTATGTGGCTATAATAAATTTCGAAGGTCTTATGAGACTCACTGAAGGAGAAATTCTAGAAGATATCCTATATTATGATTGCATAATGTTAGAAATATTGAAAATTGAATTTTCAAGCTTATATGATCATATGGGATATAAATGCTACTCTATATAATACAATTAGCTTGAAGCTTTGTGTTAAAAGTCATTGAAGACGAAAAGATAAAGACAACTTTGTCTAATTCCAGAAGAAATGTTTCTTGAAATAGAAGATCAAGAGCATTGAAGTACTAGAAGTATCCAATATTATCTAGAATTACTCAATATCAAGTAGAAATTGAGTCAGAATTTTTAGATAGCTCTATGAATCAGAATATGTGACTTACATATATTATACTCATAGAAGGACGAGCAAGCATGAAGCTGCTAAATGTCAAGCATTGAAGCTAAATATGTAAGAACGGATAGAGATTAGAACATTTAAAGTTTCTCTTGAAGAAGAACTTAAATCATGTGCTTATAAATTTGTTTCTTTTAAAATTCATATCCTGAAGTATTGATATAGTGGTGGTAGTGCTTTAAGTTTTAATTCCCAGTTGAATTAAGTGGATTATATAAACTCATAGAAGAATTAATGGTTACTTTATTAGCTTGAAGACTAATATGAAGCATTTAATATTATTAGTTGCAATTTTTACTTGCAGTAATATATGTTAATCTTCCATGGAATGAATTATGTTTTACATATAAACAATTGCCTATTGCCTATCTAAATAAATTTTACATTAATTTTATCCACAAAGAAGCCTTAATTAACCATGAAGATTATAGTTCTTTGTGCACTACTACCACGTAGGTAGAAGGGAAATTGAATTTCTAGAAGCACATGAACAGTGGACTATACTGGCATAATAAATGATCTTAGAAGGATAAATTTAGCCAAGAAATAGTATAATCCTAAAACTAAGTATTGAATACTTTAGCCCAAAAAACTAAAAGTTTATGTCCTACCCTGAATATGTTGTTGTACACTAAATAGTACACTAGATATGTGAATTTTATGCAAGCACCAATGAATACTAGAAGTATGATTGGAATCTATAAAACATTAGAAATGATTATTCGTAGATGATGCATGTAGCATATTACTACTTAAAGTAATTGTAGCATGAAAAGGGGGAGGAATTTTGGGTAAAAGCACAAAAATGTGGGTAATATATATTTAATAGGCATAGCCTTCCTAAATATATTTTTAAGTGCATGTAGCAGGACTTAAAGTCCCAACCACGTCCCTTCCGGTCGTTCTCTACATTGCACTAATTGCATGCGAGCTTGTAGGTTTGCATTTTTGTTGTTATATATTCCGTTGAATTGAATACCAATATTCCACATTACATATGAATGTGTATTACTATGTTGTGCTCTCAATGAGCTGCAACTGCCTCTACTCCTATATGAATATTAGCATAAGCTGCTATATTTGTAGCTAGTAGCTATCTTTGCACTTCTCTCATAATTAAATTGGCTAGCCAGCACGCTATGTCTATATAGTTCTCGTTAAACTAAGGAATCTTTTGCTTTCAATGCATTGCATGCATAAGCAATGGATTGATCTAGGGCCAAATAGCCTAAGATCAGGGGGAGTGAGTTAATATGAAATTAGCTCAATAGAGACTGTGGGGGATATGACCCCGAATATCCATGGTAGACCACATAGGCTACGCCCCAGGGGCGGTCCAGCCCACAAGACGAAGCCTTGTGGGGCACGACTCTGCTCGGCACCTCCCGCAAGACACCGGGAAGATATCCTGAAGATACTACGAGATCTGTTAGGAAATGTATGATCACAAGATTCCTGTAATCTGTTATTACTTTCCGGTTATCTTTCAGATCTAACCGACTTATAACCCTGCCCCCCCCCGGACTATATAAGGCGGGCAGGGACCCCCTCCAAACAAATGCAATATCATATGATAGCTAATACAAACTAACAGACCACAGGAGTAGGGATATTACGTCATACTGACTGCCTAAACCTGTCTAACTCGTGTGTCTTTGTTGCCTTCTTATTCTTGATCACACGCTTCTCTACCGATCAATTTACCTTCGTGGGATACCCCTCGGAGGACTGTCGATGATATTCTATTGACAGTTGGTGCGCTAGGTAGGGGTGTGCATGCTGTTTCCTTGTCGAACAAGATGGCTTTTTCCGTAGGCACTTTGTCCGTCCCAGCAGTCCGGCTAGATTTTCACAGTCGGAATCGATCTTGTGGATCATCAACGCTGACTGGAGTCGGAGAGCTCCTCGAACTGGTGTAGATCAATTTTGTGCCGATCACCCCCGCACCTACGACTGCAGAACCGATCTCAGAACCACCTCCAAGGTCGTCTTCATCAACAACTCGCTGCCAGCTTCCTCACTACTAGAAGAGGCAGATCAACAATGACGATTTGATTGTATCTATCGATCAGGTTGGTCTGAAGCTCACCGGTTGCCTCTCCATCATCGAATTGGCTCAGGACACTCTGGTTCAATGCTGACCATCCCTCCGATCCAGATCTATCAGAGGCTACTTAGAAAACTCTAGGGGCTACGGCCCTACCCTTTGGGTTCACCAACGCCATCGACGCTTACCAAAATTCCCTAATGGGTAGATTCAGTCGACCAGGCTAGAAATGTCCATCCTCTCGCCGACCAGATCACTGAACCAGCCTTTGCCCACCAGTCAACATGCTCCACATCGGCCTGATGCTCTGGAGCGTCCCTCTAGACCATCCCAGAGGAGAATCTGGACTCTGAGTCCTAGGGCTCTACAGAGACCATCGCCGAAAGGACCACCGAGCTACTTCTTCCCCCTCTGTTCCATGGTAGCGTAATCTTCAACATCAGAGTCAACAGCCCCCCTCAGAATAGTGAAACCAGTGGAGAAACACACCGCCCGTGAGAACCGAAACATCAACCATGCACAGTGCCATGCAAACAAGATTGCTCTCGCAACTGGTCGAGTAGCAACTTGACTCATAAGGAAAGCCACTCCAACACAACCTCGATGACAAGTTTGTCCACAGTTGACGGCCACGACGTCTATAAGACCCCAAGCACTAATCTCGTAGTGGCCGCCAATAAGCTCGCCTGGCTCCTACAAACACCTAAGGTTGCCAAGGTCGCCACCATGCTTAAAGCAGGCACACTGTGAGGTCAATGAGATCCGCCAAGATTAGAGACCTTCATACTCCTTAACCTCGATTCAGCCGATCAGCCACAACAAGAACTGATTGCCGCCAAAATCGCTTCACCGACCAGCACCGCGATGATAGGCAACTCCTCCAGGGTAGAGCTAAGGACAACCGCATCGAACATCACCGCCAACATGACCTAGGAGGTCAACCAGTATGTCCGAGTGCACATCAACAATCTCTGAGATGCACGATGGCGTATCAATGAATGCCACTTCGGTCGCCATGAGGAAGAAGTACGCCACCGCCAGGAGTATGAGCAAGAGTATGATAACCCAGACTCAGCTCTCGAGTCGCTCACCACTAGCAACACTATAGACGATGGCGCCGACAACCCTAAAGGGCCCCCAGCATTCACAAGGGTGCTCCGAACACTTCAGTGACCCCGTGGTTTCAAAATCACTAGGGTCGAGCCCTACGAAGGAAGGATGAACCTGACACATTAGCTACAGGCTTACGCCACTGCTATCCTGCACCACCAAAGGAGACACTAATGTCATGGCGAACTATCTTCCCGCCATGCTCACACTAGCCGCCATGAGCTGGTTCACAAGCCTTGCCCTAGACTCCATCAGATCCTGGGAAGAGCTAAAAAAAGTCTTCACTGACAACTATATGGCTACGTGTACTCGGCCGGGCACCTAAGCACGATCTCAACCACATCAACCAGAAGCCATCCGAGTTCCTCCACAGCTACATCAGACGCTTTTCTGAGATGAGGAATTCTATTCCCAACATCATGGAAGTGGAGGTCATCACTGCCTTCATCAGAGGACTCCATCACCATGAGCTTTCACTCCAAGTTCAGCCACAAGCTGCCCATAGGGATTGGTGAGATGATCATGACCGCCAACCAGTACGTCCGACGCTGAGGAAGCCGAGGTGCGCTTCAACGAAGATGCGGGCACTCATCGACCAACACGTTGCTACGACGACCGCCCCAACGACCATCACCACAATGACCACCATTACGACGACCATAGTTACCATCGTGACAGCGGTCATGATTGGCTAGAAGGACCCAAGTCTGGTCAAAATTACCACCGCTAGCCAGACCACATCGTCACCACCGTCAATGAACCTCACGCCAAGTGCAACTATGATGAGCAATACAAGAATATCCTCAATGGCCCATGTCCCCTCCATAAGAACACCAGACATAAGATGAAGGACTGCATCGGCTTGGCTAAGGAGTTCCAGGATAAGAAGCTAAATGACAACACCAACGACGGAGCTGAAGGCCACCGACCACCTAGGGGCAATAACAATGTCTTCTAGGACCACTGACAAGGTGGTTGCCACCATCTTTGGGGGCCTCACCTCTACCGGGAGTAGAAGAGAATGGAAGCTCACCGCACGGTGGGTGCTCGCCGTCACTATGGAAGATGCCGCCAGTTAACCCTAGCTATCGCCCATGGTCCGAAGGTCCCAATCACCTTTAGCAAGGCCGACCAGTGGGCGGGCATCCCCTACATAGGACGTTTCCCCCTCATCCTCAATGCAACCGTCTAGAAAGTGCTTTTTTAGAAAAGTGCTCATCGATGGTGGGAGCGCTCTAAATCTCCTCTTCGTCGAAGCCCTAAAGGAGTTGGGCCTCGGGATAGCAGATCTCACACCCTCAGACTCCTCCTTCTGAGGTGTGGTACCTGGCAGGGCATCCAAACCGCCTGGAGAGATCACCCTACCAGTACAGTTTAGCACGACAAGCAACTACCGCATTGAGCATATCAACTTCTATGTTGCCTACTTCAACACCGCCTACCACACTATACTTGGTCGGCCAGCTCTGGCCAAGTTCATGGTTGTACTGCACTACGCTTATCTGGTGCTGAAGATGCCTTCGCCTGTAGGAGTCCTGACCTTGTGGGCCAACCTCTCTATCACCTACGCCTATGAGACAGAGTCTCGTGCTCGCCAAAGCCACTGACCTCTCCATCCAGATGGCTAGCGTGGTCACCGACACCAAGATGGTGCCTACCGATGACATGGAGATCCTAGAGCTAGAGCCTCCTCGTGCCTCCACCAAGTCTAAGGAAATAAAGGAGGTCGGCCTCGGCCTCAACGACCCCTCTAAGACCATGAAGATTGGGGCTCACCTCGACTCCAAATAGGAAAGCGCGCTCATCTCCTTCCTATGTGCCAATGATGATGTGTTTGCTTGAAAACCTACAGACATGCCAGGGGTACCACGAGAGAAGATCGAGCACTCCTTGAATGTCTTCACCGACCGCCAAACCGATCAAGCAGAAACTCCATCGATTCATGCTAGACAAGATGGAGGCTATTAGGGTAGAAATAAAATGGCTCCTAGCTGCCAATTTATAAAAGAAGTGTATTATCCTAAGTGGTTAGCAAACCCTGTTCTTGTTCAAAAAAAGAATAAAGAATGGAGAATGTATATTGATTACACTGATCTTAACAAACACTACAATAAGGACCCCTTCGGTTTGCCTCGAATCGATGAGGTTGTAGACTCCACTGCCGGATGTGAACTGCTCTCCTTCCTTGACTGTTACTCCGGCTATCGCCAGATCTCCCTCAAGGAAGAAGACTAGATCAAGACATCGTTCATTATTCCCTTCAGTATGTACTGCTACACCACCATATCCTTTAGACTCAAGAACACTGGGGTGACCTATCAAAGGGCCATCCAGATGTGCCTCGATCAACAAATCGGCCACAATGTCGAAGCTTACATCGATGATGTGGTCGTCAAGTCTAAGACCGTCGACAATCTTATCGCCGACCTCGAGGAAACTTTTGCCAACTTAAAAAGGTACCAATGGAAGCTGAACCCTTCAAAGTGCATCTTTGGAGTTCCATCTAGTATACTGCTAGGCTACATTGTCAGCGCACATGGCATCGAGCCCAACCCCAACAAGGTCTTCACTATCACCAACATGAAACGACCAACATGCATCAAGGATATTCAGAAGCTTATAGGCTGCATGACTGCTTTAAGCTGCTTCATATCGTGCCTCGATGAAAAGAGGCTACCGTTCTTTAACTCCTCAAGGCCTCTGAGCATTTTTCCTAGTTAGAGGAGGCAGACATAACTTTCAAGCAGCTCAAGTTGTTCTTAACAAAGCCTCCGATCATGACTGGTGCCACAACCAGATGAAACCCTCCTGATCTATATCGCCGCTACTTCTCACGTCGTCAGTACAGCCATTGTGGTCAAATGTGAGGAGGCCGAGCACACCTATAAGGTGCAATGTCCGGTATACTTCATCAGCAAGGTTCTTAACGAGCCCAAGACTCATTATCCTCATGTCCAAAAGTTGCTATACGCCATCCTGATTACGTCATGCAAGCTCCGCCACTACTTCGAGTATTACAAGATCGCCATGGTCACCAAGTTCCCTCTAGGGGACATTCTCTGCAACAAAGAGGCCAACAGCCACATCATCAAGTGGTCGATTGAGCTCGGCACTTACTCCATTGAATTCAAAAGCAGGCCTACCATCAAGTCTCAGACGCTCGCTGACTTCGTCGCTAAGTGGACCGAGATCCAAGAGCCCATTGTCATCACTTGCCTCGAGCACTAGGTGATGTACTTCGACGGTGCTCTCAACATCAACAGTGCTGGTGTGGGCATTCTGTTCATTATGCCGACCAAGGATAAGCTTCGATACGTTCTCTAGATACATTTTTCAGCCTCCAACAACGCCGTCGAATATAAAGCATGTCTCCACAGAGTTCGTATAGCCGTTGAGCTTGGCGTCAAACGCCTCATGGTATATGGGGACTTTGTGCTAGTCATCAACTAGCTCAACAAAGACTAGTCCTGCTCCAGTGAGAAGATGGATGCATACTGCGCCAAAATAAGGAAGCTTGAAGGGAAGTTCTATGGTATTGAGTATCACCACGTGGTACGAGATCAAAATCAGCTCACCGACCACCTATCCAAGTTAGGCTCCTCTCGCACCACAATTCTACTGGGGGTCTTCATTCAAGATCTCTTGGCGCCATCCATTAAGGAAGAGAAAGAAGTTTAGGAAACTCCGCTCGCCAAGCAGTTGGTACTTATGGTACCTTCGTCGGCCGCCTATTGGAGGGAATAGTTCATCAAGTACTTCACTAGCGCCGAAGTACCCACCGACAAGACTGAAACCAAATGCCTAATCCATTGAAGCAAGCATTATATGCTGGTGGACGGTAACTTGATGAGGAAAAGTGCCAAGGAAGTTATACTACAGAAATGCATCACCCAAGAAGAAGGAGTGAAGCTACTTCTTGAAATTCACTCTGGTTCCTACGGCAACCACACGGCCTCAAGAACACTGGTTGACAAAGCTTTCTGAGCTAGTTTTTACTGGCCCACAACAATCTCCGATGTAGAAGACCTCGTCCGATGTTGTGAAGGATGTCAATTTTTATCAAGCAAATACATGTGCCGACATAAGAGTTGCAGACCATCCCAGCTTCCTGGCCCTTCGCATGCTGGGGACTAGATATGATTGGGCCTTTCAAGCCAGCGCTAGGTGGTTTCTGGTATGTATATGTCACCATCGATAAGTTCTCCAAGTGGATCGAGTATAAACCGCTGATCTCGGCTACTGCAAAGAAAGCAGTCAAGCTCTTCGAAGATATCATCCACAGATTTGGTCTCCTAAACAGCATCATCACCAACCTCAAAACTACGTTTACTAGCCATCACTTTTGGGACTTCTATGAAGACCGATGCATCTCCGTCAAATATGTCTCTGTTGCCCATCCTAGAGCCAATGGCCAGGTCGAACGGGCAAATGACATGATCCTTGATGCCTTCAAAAAGATGCTATATCAAAAAGAAGAAAAGCATCCAAGCATATGGCTCAAAGAGCTATGAGTTGTGGTCTAGGGACTATGCACTCAAGCTAGTCGCAGCACTGGTGTGTCTCTATATTTCTTGGTCTATGGTTCAGAAGCCATACTACCAGCGGATATTTCCTTCTGAGCACCTAGAGTGGAAAATTATGATGAAGAGCAAGCCGCAGCTATTCGGATAGAGGACGTCGATAGGGCCGAGGAAGAACGCCTAATCACCTATGTCCACACAGCCAAATATCTAGAAGGCTTATGGAGGTACTACAACTACAACATCAAAGGTCGTTCATTGTTGTCGGCGACCTCGTTATCTGCACAAAACAAAAAATCGAAGGGATGCACAAGCTCTCCTCCCCATGGGAAGGGCCTTACAGTCATCAAAGAGGTTACCCGACCAGGGTCTTATCGCCTATGTGACTTAGACGGAATCGATGTCTCCAACTCATGGCACATCGAGCACCTTATGTGTTTTTATCCTTGAAACGCCCCTAGATATGTACTCTCCACTTTATGATGAATAATGTTTTGGTCTCCATAATTTGTCTCCACTTTTTCTCCATTATAGTTTAATCTCCATTCACGGTCGCCGAGCTCTACGCTACTCCATATTAACTCCAATACAAATCACCAATGTATTTTGCCGAACAAATTCTCCAAATCGTCGACCACGTTTCTCCAAATCACCAACGTATTTCGCCAAATAGTTTTCTCCAAATCGCCGAACACGTTTCTCCAAATCGCCGAACACGTTTCTCCAAATCGTTGAACATGTTTCTCCAAATCACCATCGTATTTCACTAAATAGTTTTCTCTAAATAACCGAACATGTTTCTCTAAATCGCCGAACACATTTCTCTAAATCGCCATCGTATTTCGCCAAACAGGTTTCTCCAAATCATCGAACACGTTTCTCCAAATCTCCAAGGTATTTTGCCAATCAGCGAGCAACATACGTTTTGTTTTGTTCTCTATGAAAAAGACCCAGTCTCTGATCTCTCCCTACACGTGCTATGGGCTCCGCGCTCTACGTTATGGGTGGTCGACTGTGGTTCCTTGGTCACACATGTCCCTCCTACACGTGCACGGGATCCGCGCTCGACGTTATGGACTATTGGCTAGCTAAGGCCGAGAGCTCAGTAAAGAACTAATTGCTCGGATGCCACTTATACTACGTTTATCTCCAAGTTATTTCACCAATCGCTGAGCAGCACACGTTTCCCTCTACGCTCTATGGAGAAGATCTTGTCTCTGATCTCTCCCTACACATGCTACAGGCTTTGTGCTCTATGTTATGGGTGGTCGCCTACGGTTCCTTGGTGACGCCTATTCCTCCTACACGTGCACGGGCTCCGCGCTTAATGTTATGGACTATGGGCTAGCTAAGGCCAAAGAGCTCAGTAACGAACTAACTGCTTGGATGCTACTTATACTACGTATAATTGCATTAGGGTTATTACTACAATGATTTTTCACCACAAATGCTAGCAAGCTACATAAACATGCACTTTATAACATTTATACAATTACATAAATGTTCTCTATGCTCCCGCGCACTCTAACTACCCTCTCCAGATGTTATAGATAATATTATTCAAGCAGATCACCGACCTCTACCATCGCCATCCATCTTGCCGAACAAGTCTATGTCACCGGCCAGCTTCTTTCGCTGCATCCTCTACCTCATCCTCCAGTTGTTGGGTCTCCGCCTTGCCCATCCCTTCGGTGAATCTAGCCCCTATTGCCTAAAGGTCAATGGATTGATAGTGGGACCAAACCACCGTAAGGGCATGAGTAATGGCGATAACAACGGTGTTGCGGTTGAAGATCTCCCACGCCGCCTTGCACTTCTAGATGATAGTGTCTAAATGCGGTGGCCTACCATCGGGCTGAGGAGCCACCTCTAGGTCAACGTAGTCGAGCACCGATTTAGCTCCGATGACTATGGCATTGAGCTTCTCCCTTTGGGTCCTAGCCTCCTGCACCAGCTCATCAAACTATGCCTTGACCCTCCAACGGTAGTCTGCAAGCATTACAAGATTCCATCAAGCAAGAAAACTACTTCAATAGTAACTCTGACCAGGAAGTACTCACCTTTTAGCTCCTCGGCCAGTTTGTCTGCTCGCCTAGACTCATCCGGCTTCTCCTCTCTGAGTTGCTCGATGTCTTGGCGTAGCTAACCGAGCTCTGCATCTTGCTCTACAAGCACAACAGTCATCAGTAATAATGATACTTTAGCAACGCCAAGCAATTTTGCCGATCGGACATACCTTTCTTCTGCTCGGAGACTTTTCACAGCTGCTCCAACTGCTCAGAAGCACCCCTTAGTTGCTTGGAGATAGTGGCCATTTGCTCGGACTTGCTCTATAGCTACTCGGACATGGCCACTAGCTGCTCGGATAGGATGCCCTTCTGGTATACCAGGTCCAGGTTGGACTCTACAAGGTCTCGCTTGCGCTGGGCCCTCTAGATGTTTCTCTTCGTGAGGTTCATCGCCTCCTTAAGTTTTTTGTTCTCCTCGGCGAGGGGCTCCATCCTCTTTATCACCTAGTGCCGCTACTCGGTAGTCCGAGTTATCCCCTACAAATGCATAATGATAATAACAAACTTCGATCTCCAACGTCAAAGACAAGCAATCCAGATGCAGTACTGACCTCGATTTGTTTCATCACTCCAGTAAGGGCGGACTTCAGTCTCCTTATCTCCCTGGTGGTGTCCTCCTCCTCAACAACCACCACCTCATCGCCGCGCTTATGGAGGATTCGGACAGATTAGGGGTTGAGGTTCAGCACGCTCGATCTTTTCCACCTCATCCTCCTCTGCCACAACTAGAGGCACCACCTAGGGGCTCAGTCACTGGATAGCATGTCCGACCACACCCTCTGATGCCTTAGGCAACATCGTCTGCCCCACCGACACCGTAGGCCCCTCCGCTTCGAACATCGGCGCAGCATCGGTGGCTCTAGCCTCTGCCCCCGAAGACCCGATGGTTTCCATTATCACCTCTGACACCATCGTCGACCCATCCGCCGTCGAAGCCAACTTCTTGCCATCGAAGCCAACCTCTCGCCGTTATCAAGTCCACAAGCAGCTATGGTTGACTCCTCTGTAGGCCGCCGAGCAACCAGGGACTCTAGGATGGGGTCTACCAGCACCTCTTCTACTCTGGGGACCAGCCTTAGGTTGCTCAATAGTCTGGATGGGCGAGGCCAGATCCTCCGCATGCTTTGCACTGCATCAGATCATCTTGTTAATCATCAAAAAAGCTAAGAAACGATAGCAAAGTAACTCCAAGGCAAAGATACTTATGGTTTGGTCTGTCGGTATAATTTCTTGAACTAGCGATGCCTACCCGAGCCCCTAGGAGCGGCCGTGGGGTTGACTTCCGTGCTTTGGAGTGGAGGTCCCACCTCCTCCACTGTTAGCCTCTGCTCTACCCGCCGCTCTAGGACTTCCTCCACCCACCGCTCTAGGACTCCCATCGCCTACTGCTCGAGGACTCCCATCACCTGCTGCTCGGGGGATCCCATCACCTGCTACGTAGGGACTCCCCTCACCCGCTGCTTAGGGACTTCTTTGCCTCTCTTCAATTATTCCTCTATGCGTAGAGGTGCTTTAGTGCTTCGGTAGAGGAGCCACCAGAATTTTCGTCGTCATCCGACCACTCGAACACCGTGGTCCTTTACGTTCGAGTGGTCTAGCCACCACCAAGCGAGATGCCGCTCGGTTTGAGGGGAGCAGCGGCTACCATCTTTCTCTTCTTTTGGGCTGGCTCGTTTGCCAGCTACCCTCTTCCCCTAAATTTTCTCTAACACCAGGGATGGACTCTCTGACGAGATGCTGATGGCTTCCTCCTCAGGTTGCAACGGTGGCCAAGAATCTAATCCCTTCAGCCAATCACTCCTCGGCATGCCCGAGAAGTACACTGCTCTTTCCTGTGAATGGATTTTTGCATGAGTAAATCAGTCAACTGCTTAGGCAATGACAAAAGATACAAAAGCTTCAGGAATACACAACTGAGATATTTACCTAAGGAGGCAGATTTTTGTAGTGAAAGAGTTTCGTCTACCCTAGCAAGTTGAATGAGGCAATTGGAGTGAACAGCTCTATGGCCTGCTCCTGCACAACATTCCTCGATAGCATCTCCGACCTCTCCTGGGTACCATCGGTCTCCCCCTTGAACTCAAAGGTAGGGTGGGCCCTCTCCTTGCAGGGCTAGGATACGGCACACTATAAAGCTTGCCACCACTAATCCACCATTGGTCTTCACACCCTTTATTATGCCAAGGAGCTCCCTCACTTGCTCTATATCAACGCTACTTGGCATCTCCGACCAGCTCCTCTAGCTCTCTGGTATGTGGTCGGTGTTGTAGCGGACAGCAGGGTGGCTCTACTTGTAGAACCACCTAGGTGTTCCACCCCTTCAGTGATGTGCTTAGTGGAACAGTAAGGTATTCCCCCACCATCCCATCAGCGTAGCTGAAGATACACTCCACCAACCACCTTGGAACCACCGCCGCCTCTCTTCTTTAGCTAGAACAGGTGACTGGAAGAGATTGAAGTGTGGAAGGATTCTGAGATACGCCTCACAGAAATAGATGAAGATAGATATGTGTAATATGGTATTTGGGTGGAGGTTGCATAGACTAACCACCCAGAGCTCCAACAGATCCCTCAGGAATAGATGAACAGGAAATCCCAACCCACGCTAGAAATAATCCTCAAATACCACCACTTTGTCGGTATGAGGCATGGGGAAGGGCTCACCAAGGGCCAGACGCCATCCGGCGATGACTGCAGTCTGGCAGAATGCCCACCTCCACCAATCTATTGAGCTTTGCCTCTCCTGTCTATGATAGCACCCACTCTTTGTCATGCCAGATTTCAGGCGCTCAGCCTTCTAGGGGCTCGTCTTCTTTGGTTTCATGGCTCCCTTCTTCAGCCTCATTTCTCATATTTGGTTAGGGTTTGGCGATAGAAGTAGGAGCAAATGTGAATCTAGAAATGCGATGGCTGAGGAAGAAGATGAAATGGCAAAGGGGTGAAGGTATGAGCGTGGGGTGCAGCGGCACAGTTATAAAGCACTCCCCCCACCTTTTTGCATTCGAGGGTTGGGGGAAACTATTCCCACGATTTGTGCTTCTCTGAATTCTCCACAACTGAAGGTGGGTCCGTTACCTGGGCCTTTGCATAGCCCTAGCTCATATCATTGATTTATCTCCGCAATTTGTTATGGCTCACCGAATATTCATCAACATCTCTACCAACCGTTATGGCTCAATAATTACTACTGTACAACCATTACTCTGGGGTTTTGCCTCTACGATTCTATTTTTTTTTCCAAGTTGACTGCTGTTTCTGACCCTGGCACCATGTGACTACATCACCTACTATCAGGCTCAGGGACTAAGTGGGTACACTTCACCTTGCAGGGAATGTGATTTTTAGGGCTACGCTCGGGGATTGGCCACCTGCTCGGCTGGTCTTCTATTTTTCTTCTACTTTGGACCCTGGCACCATATGACTATGTCATCTACTGTCAGGCTCGGGGACTAAGTGGGCACACTTCACCTCACGGTGAGTGTGTTTGCTTTATTCTAGAGAACTCTGCGCCTCTTGAAGCTAAAGAAGACTATCGCCTTTTCTCGTGGTCGGACTCTAAGTGGGCACACTTGATCCACTACGAAGAAATTTTGATTCTAAACTTGAGCTCCTTACACCCTTATGGCAAGCCGTACTTGGGTTATACTGCTTGGCTATGGTTCACGCTGCTTGACTATGGTTCACGCTGCTCGAGAACTACTCACAACTGCTTAGCAACTCATCGCGGTGGTTGGACCATGAGTTTGACCGCTTGGCTTTGTTCGCACATGCTCGGACAAGCTCAAGACGGTGTTGCACAATGAGTACAAGGTGCTTGGGGACTAGCTATGGGGGGTACAACCCCAGATATCCATGCCAGACCACATGGGCTGCGCCCCTAGGGTGGCCCAACCCACAAGACAAAGCCTTGCGGGGCACTGACTCTGCTCGGCGCCTCCCGTAAGACACCGGGAAGATATCCTAAAGATACTACAAGATCTGTTAGGATATGTATGATCCCAAGATTCCTGTAATCTGTTATTACTTTCCAGTTATCTCTTAGATCTAACTGACTTGTAATCCTACCCCCAGGGACTATATAAGGTGGGCAGGGACCCCCTCCAAATGCACGCAATATCATACGATAGCTAGTACAAACCAATAGACCACAGGAGTAGGGTATTACATCATACTGACAGCCTAAACCTATCTAACTCGTGTGTCTCTGTTGCCTTCTTGTTCTTGATCACACGCTTCTCTGCCAATCAATTTACCTTCGTGGGATACCCCTCGGAGGGCTACCGATGATATTCTGTCAACAACCCAATTGATGGGATGGATAATTGTGGAATTAAGATGGTAGATAACACACCTATAATGATTTGGGATTTAAGAAGAAAAGGCATTTGGGAAATTTTGCATTAATGGCAATTAGAAAGTCTAAAAGAAATTCCATATGAGTTTGAATGTTGTGTATTCTATATTTTTGAAGTATATGGTCCATTTTTTATGTATGAGTACTTGGATCAATTATTTTGGTTAAACAATAAAGAAGCTAGACAATGAAATAGTTTTCTAAACTATGATATGTGCAAATAAGGGGAGAACATCCCTGAGTTATAGGAATGCTAAACATTCTTAAGTGCACTTTATGTATTCTAGCTCAGCTTCATCAATGGATAATAACCCCCTGTGTTTAAATATGTGCATTAATATTTCTTATAAATCTCTATCATAGCATATATGGATGGGCCTCCACTTGTAGTTGGAGATTCATGAATTTGATTTTTGTAACCCATGATAGGAGATATCTTTTGAAGTATGCTATTCAATATCTAATAATATTAGCATTAGGGAGAGAGAAAGCCTATTTTGAATGTCAAATATTATTTCCACAGAAGGAAAATGATCTTAAGAGAAAAATATTCCTTGAAGCTTGAAGCAGGAATAGTATCACACACTAGATCAAATAATAGTTTGACAAATGCTCTTGTGAAGCATGAAGCGGAGCATATTGAAAAGGTCGAGATGGCGGACTAGAGGGGAGGTGAATAGTCCTTTATAAAACTTAATCGCACCGGCTAACCGAAATAAGTGCGAAATTAAAACTATCGGTCTAGCCAAGACTACACCTGTGGCAGAACTGCCCGAAATAACACACCTTCAGAGGCGCTCGTCTTCCACCAGACACTAAGCACCCCGAAAGCAAGTTACATCGGGCGAGTTCCATCAGGCACACCCCAAGGGAGAGCCCGAATAATCCACATTTCTCCCCAATGATCCAATAATGAGAACGAGTTACAATACTTAGTTCATTTCATACATCCAGATTTCTTAGAAATGCATTATTACATTACCAAATTCAGAGTGCAAAAATTTAACAGCGGAATGAAACGAAACATCTATCGATAGTATACAAGGATCTGTCTGTGCCCACTAGAAAAATCCTTCACACAACGGCTACTCCTTAAGTAGTACCTACAATATGGGTAAATAAACCCTAAGTACACAATGTACTCACAAGACTTATCTGACTAGCAGGAATAATTTCCTGACTCCAAGGAATATGATAAGCTTTATGGTTTATTAGGTTCCTTTTTGCAGAAAGCAATACTAATAGTGGATCCTTATTTATGTTATTATTAGCAGTCATGATTAATTCATTATCTAGCCATTCTATGTAAGCACCTGTTCTACTTTCAAGCAAGAGTTGAGTAAACAGTTCCATTTCATCACCTTTCATCTTTTAGTTCTTACTAAGGTGCTAGACTGTAGACAAGCCATACCGGATTGCTCAGCGATTCACGAATCAATATGCCTAGTTGGGTACCCCAAAACACACGCCTGCTTGTACCCTAGGCACAAGCAAGACCAACCCATCACTCTCCTATCATGGGGTCTAGGTCCCCATCCAAACTTGGACTCCAAGCCCCCGCTCCTAAGTCCTAGGACTCAGTGTGGTGCTTAGACCTCCACCATCACTGCCTCCAATTAGTCAGTTCAGAAAGAGCCAGAACCCACGACAAGAGAACAACAAGTCTTCCCTAATCCCATACCCAAGTATGTGCTCGGGATAATAAGTCTGTGACTTGCCTAGAACCCAATGCAATGGCCGGTCCTTAACCAACATAGACAGGGAAAAAGTATAACCAAGCTATGCCCTGTTGGCCATAGGACATAACCTCTTACACCCACCAATACCTAAACCATATCCCTGCTCGGTCTCTATTTTTCCTTTCCACCATTTTATCATGAGTGATCAAAATTTTCACCTATCGTGAGTAACGGTAGGTTACTCATGCTACCGATACCCTGAGCATAGCAGCTACCCGACCTATACTAGTAGGACTCATAGGTAAGTATATCTATGCATGGAGTTTTCATAAAATGCCTGTAATGTAAATGTGCATCATATATATATATTCAATGATCATTCAAAAATAGGGGTTATGCACTGGGGCTTGCTTTGGGTAGGCGGTGTGTCAACAAAGTCAGCAACAAATGGTTTTGGGCTCTCTCCTATATGAGAATCTCCTCCTCGTACTCCTCAATGATCTCCTCGAACTTCTGTTCGCCCGCAGGAATGAACTCTGCTAATTCGTTATGTACATGTATGAAATGATGATGCAACACTTAGTAATACGGCAATAGCAACTCTTAAAATAAAAATACATCTGTCAAGCTATAAACTAGCTCTATAGACTAAGATGCTATGTTACTTATCATTTCTCCTAAACAGGTATGAGACATTTCATACATTATCTTAGCAACTAAAGGCATTCTTATTCTTAATATCGATTTACTCTATATATGATAAAATAAGGAGTACTAGCTACTCTATTTAACAACCTACTCTAGGGCTACAAAAATTATAGTGAGTGCCTAATAATGTTATGAGTCTGCTGTAAAATTTTCAGAGCTAGCACTTCTACCATTTCATCAATAAACTCTTTCTCTAAATAATCCTAACAACGACAAGCATATTACAATAAATAAAGTAACCTTAAGGATACCATAGAACTGCATGAGCTAAATACACTAATAGCTAGATCATGAATTTAGGAGACTAACAAAATTTACTTTATGATTTTTGGATACTTACATAATTTTATACTAATTATCAAAGATCAGTTCACAACTTAATTTAGAAAAGCATGAACTAATTCATCTACCCAACCCTATAATACACCAGTTAGAATAAATCTATAGCCACACAATATATGCCTACTCCACAGTCATGACCTATGAAACATCCACACCCATGAATGCACTCAGAAAATATAACACCATCAAAACGGGTGCACCAGATTATCTCTTAGCCATTCTCTCTTATTACTCATTCAAATCCGATGGCTCATGTTTAGTGTGTCTACCCTCCATCACCCTCCCACGGATCGCTCGCATGTCCTCCCACACCGCGCCTAGCCCCACACGCCCGCTCCCATGCAACCATAGTTCGATCCCCTCCCCCTCCTTTTCACTGATTGCTTTTTTTAGAAAAAAATCTTCCTTGCGCCGCCCCTACCTCCAAACCTCCCTGTCCCGATCTGCGTCGTCACTCCATCAGGATCCATGGCCTTCACCTCGAACCAGGCCCCCGACCTCAGCCCTCCCCATCCCCCCAACAAACACGCGATAGTCTCCACCGCTCCTTCCTAATCCACGCGCGATGCCCATCGCAGCCTGGGGCACGCCTCCTACTAGCGTCGGTCATGTCCGGGCACTGCTCCACTACCTGGACGCACACCACCGTGGGCTGAAGCATCGCCGACTGGAAGCATGACATCCCCTCCCCGATCAAGACGGTGGTGATGGAAACCCACTGCAAGCCTACGCGCGCGCTCGAACATGTCCGCTCATGCCTACTCTGCGTCGACGCTGCCAGTCTCTGACGCTGCCGTCTAGCTACATCATCGACCAGGTATGCCAAACCTCCAATCACATTAGTATCAGTAGAGACGATGAGTACTAGTAGAGATGATGAGAGAGAGAGACCGTATCTGCTAGATCCCATCATGGGGAGGACATTATAGATCCACACAGCTACGATCAGTTGGAGTAGCAAGCACTGCTCGCACGCTGGTTGGAGAGGGAGAGCAGCTACGATCAGTCTGAGCAGCTACGATCAGTTGGAGAAGCTACGATCAGTCTGAGCAGCAAGCACCGCACGCGATGATAGGGATCTACTACTTGTGCTACTATGCCATCCATCTTGATAGAGAGGGAGAGCAGGAAGTAGATAGCAGAAAAAAATAGGGTACGACTGCTTGCTGCTTGTGCCACTAGGTAGGTATTAAACATGATAGACATAGAATTCAGACAAGTAGCTAAAAGCACATGGCAAATGATTTTTAACCTTTTCGTGAGAGCATATAGGGTCAAAGAGAGAGTGAGAGCATTTATGTAATAAATGTTTTTACGGTTTGTGCAACCGAACATCGTATATTGAAATTGATTTTGCAATAATAAATTGATTTGGCTTGTTTAATTCAGTAACCCTTATTGAATTGATTTGCAATGTACTTTGCAGTGCAGGAAGATGGAAATGCCCAGCTTCAATGATGTTTTTGGGAGCAATGTGGACAGCACTGAGGTTGATTTTGATATGTCTTATTTTGGTATCTCACCTGAAGGACAAAATGTTGTTGAACAAGCCTCTCAGTCTACGAAAGGAAGCAAGAAGAGATCAAAAGATTTCAGTGTAAAAGAGGATAATACGTTGGTGTTGCCATGGCTAGAGGAGGGAATGTAGACATTAGAAGTATAAACGTTAGAAATATAGCTTTTAAAAATGGTTCATTTGTTAGTTACAAGATATTGTATGCATTAAATAGAGGTGGGAGAAAGTAGGGAGGCAAATATGAGGGATCGGATGGAGTTCACAACAAAGTAGGGGGTGGAATCTGGATGAGGGAGCCCTACTTTGAAGGATAGGCGGTCAAAATTTGAGCTGAGGGTTCGGTTGGAGATGCTCTAAGGTGTCTGGCTTATGGAGAAAGGTATGTGGCTTGTGATGATCTTAATTTTCCTGTCTCATCACACATTTACTATTTTCACTTAAGTGTTATGTGAAGATTTATTATCTGAATGTTAGTTGAAGCATGACCTCTCTGTGCATTCAGTTCAAAAAATATTTCTTGCTCATTTGACCTCAATTGTTTTGGTAGCAAGGACATGAGGAGGAGCGGCATGAAGCCAATTTATGGGAACATGAAGAATTCACAAAGGTGAGAAATATCACAAAGATCGAACTAGGGGGGATATGAGACAGATACATGGTATTTCTCTTTCATTGCAGGCTTTAATTCTTGATGATACTTGTAGGGATGCCACCTGGGGCTCTCTGAGCAGCAACACAACCCTTGAGATGTACTTCATCGTTCTCAAATTGAAGACTATATATTTGGACTTATGCTAGCCTGCGTATTTCAAGCTATGTTTGCCTGTATTACTCTTTTGTTATAGTTTTAATGACAATTTCAGTTTATTTTGGCTGATGTTAATTCTCTATCTTTGTTGTCATGTAAAGACCTATGTATCTATCCACTATATTTTGATATCATTGTTGTTATGCAAGTAGTCTTTATTTGGTATGTCAGGTTGTCATCAGAATCATGTTTTTTATTATAATATTATAATATGTGATCGATGATTTTTCAAAAATCATCAAAGCATATACATCATTTTGGTTGTTCAATTTGTGTTGTCTTAAATATCACCGTAGCATTAGCACAGGCAAAATACTAGTTAGAAAAGAAAGGCAACACAGCCCGACGTGGCCCATCATAGCTCGGCCCATGCTCACATAGTGTGCGAGCCACCAATGTGGCCTAGGCGCACGGCGTGCGGACGTGGCCCATGCTACGTGGCCCACGGCGGAGCCTGCGCACGAGCTGGCCCTTTTGCTAAAGAGCCCCCATTCACTTTCCTTTTTATGAAGCTAACTCAATGCTATTCCAACTGAGTCAAGGATTTGCATCTAGCACCCTCCCCTTAGTCAAATTCCCATTTCAAGGTCCCTGGCCAGATCTTATTAGAGGCCGTAGCATCTCTGGCCAAACACCAGTGAGCACGGACCTCCCCAGACTCAACCATCACCTCCATAGCACTCTACTGTGCAAAGCACAACCGATCGAGGTATCAAACACTAAAAATGGTGCAGCGCATAGATGTGTACCATGTGCCGTGGCGGGGTCTAGGCCATGGCAACACTGGCGCTGGGGAAATCACCTAGCCCAATGCCTCTACCGCTACCCTTTTATCCATCTATAGGCTATAGGCAACAAGACTAGAAAACCTATTTGAATCGCTACAACACCCAAACGCGCTGGCCATGGGAATGGCACCTAAACTGCATTCATCGATGACGACCATGCGCCTTCAGGCGAGCCTAGGCCTTAACCGATTCAACCACCTACCCTAGAAGTACGAGGGCCTCACCATAGACTGTGTAGGATAGGCTAGACGAAGTCGTGAGGCTCAGGCAAGGTGGTTGGCCATGTGCGCAGGGGTTGCTCTGGTTCACGGTAAGCACGGCGACGATGTTCTCGATGACTCACTGCACCCCTAGTGACTCTGTTTTAGAAGAGGGGCAACCAAGTCAAGGAGACGCAAAAGCACCGCTCAATTGAGATAAAGGAGCAAGGAGCGACTCCCTGGTCGAGCACCCACCCCGATGGCCATGGTGGACCGCCATGGGGAAATGCTCCACAGTACCTCACTAGAGGATGAAGGCTTGTTGGGTCGACTCCAATCATGAGCTAACCACTAGAGCTAGTTGGGTTCATGATTAATTGGACGGAGGTGATCAGATTGCGATGAATTTCGATGGAGGGGGTAGTTGGCGCCAATGGGGATACCTTCGGCTTAAGACTGGCCGATGGCCACGACGAGCCAAGAGAGGGAGGGAGAGGCAAATCTAGCTAGCTAGAGGAGTAAATGTGGAGCCAGAGAAGCTAGGTCACTAGGTGATGGTGACTCCTCCCTACCAGACGCAGGGGGCATCGCATCGGGTGGAAACGATAAGGAGCAGGGGAGGATCGGTCGGAGGTCGGCTTGTCCTACCTAGGTGGGACGTAGACAACGGCTTCGATGCCATAAATGGTGAAATTATGGCACAGCGCAAGGGGGGCAGCCCCACATGCGGCAAGGCGATGGTGTAGGTAGGTGAAAGCTCTAGTTTGGTTTTGGTGAATTGATGAAACCCTAAGTGCTAACCTAGTTTATCAAAGTGATTATGAGATAGGTAACACTACTCCAAGTGATGAAGCAAATGAAGATCATGACATGATGATGGTGATGACACGGTGATGATCAAATGCTTAGACCTGAAAAGAAGAAAGAGAAAAACAAAAGGCTCAAGGCAAAGGTTTAAGTGGTAGGAGCCATTTTGTTTTAGTGATCGAGACACTTAGAGAGTGTGATCACATTTAGGATCGATAGCCGTACTATTAAGAGGGGTGAAACTCATATCAAAATATGGTTATCAAAGTGCCACTAGATGCTCTAACTCATTGCATATGCATTTAGGATCTAGTGGAGTGCTAACACCCTTAAAAATATTTGTGAAAATATGCTAACACATGTGCACAAAGGTGATACACTTGGTGGTTGGAACATTTGAGCAAGGGTTAGAAACTTCACTGACAGGAGTGTCCGCCCATAGAGTGCGGATAGTCCGACAGCGCCACCGGTGCACTATACAAAAAAACGGAGGTCACTATAAGTGATCGGACGCTGGTCTCGGTAGGACCGACACGTCCTGATCAGTGGAAGCATGAAGACGCTGGCGTCAGTCTTCGACCAGACGCTGGGTCACTTAATGATCGGGCGCTGATAGGGTGTGTCTGGTCCTACTGACATGGTCATGCACAGAGGAGGCGCCGAGTGACCTAGACGCTGGATGAGTCTGGTTAGGCACCGGTCATGATTTTTCATGAATAGAAGCTTATTGGAAACGACCAGACGCTAAGGTCCTATGTCCTGGTCACTTTTAAGCAGCGCATTCGGTCACAACTTAAATGTACTGATGACCATTGAGATCAAGCGATCAATGTTTGAAGCAAGGGCCACGTGGCACACATCGTGCGACCAGTGCATCCGATCGCCCTGTTTTTTTAGTGGACTGAGGAGCCTATGGCTCTATTTTGTGGGGGCTTCTATTTAAGCCCCATGGCTAGCTCAAGCTCACTCTCTTGGCCATTTGCATTGATATAGCAACCTTATGAGCTTAGCCAAAGCTCTCCCACTCATCTCCATCATTGATTCATCATCTTTGTGAGATTAGGAAGAGAATCCAAGTGTATTGCTTGAGTGATTGCATCTAGAGGCACTTGGTATTCGTGTTTTGCTGTGGAATTCACTTGTTTCTCTTGGTGGTTGCCGCCATCTAGATGGCTTGAAGTAGCAAGGATCGTCGAGCGAAGGTTGGTGATTGTCTCCAGCTCTGATCGTGGTGATTGTGAGGGGTCTTGTGTCTTCCCCGGCAGAGCGCAAAAAGGTAACTCTAGTGGATTGCTTGTGTCATTGAGTTACCTCACTTGTGGGTAGGTTCTTGCGGTGTCCAATTGTGTGGATGAGGTTCATGCAACACCTCTTAGCCACCGAACCACCAAGTGTTGGTCGACACAATGGGAACTAGCGTGCCGGCAAGCACGTGAACCTCGGGAGAAAAATTGGTTGTCTCTTGCCCTTTGGTATTCTCCCGGTGATTGATTTAGTATTCATCTTGTGATTGGTTCACTCCTCTACACGGCGGTATAATCACTCTACTCACTCATTTATATTCTTGCAAACTAGTTATAGCAAGCTCTTTAGTGTAATTAGAATTGAGAGCTTGCTTTGTTGTTTTAAGTTCATCTAGTGGAGCTCTTTAGTGTAGCAAGTGTGAGAGCTCTTAGTGAGTAGTAACATAGCAAATTGTGTGTGTAGTGATCATAGCAACTAGAATTGTTGGATAGGTGGCTTGCAACCCTTGTAGAGCTAGAGTAAGTTTGCATTTCGCTATTTGTCATACTAATTAAATTGCTCTAGTTGGTTTGTAAATTTTTAAATAGGCTATTCACCCCCGCTCTAGCCATATTAGGACCTTTCAAGTGGTATCAGGAGCTGTGGTCACTGTTTAATTGAAGTCTTAACAACCACGGTGTCAAATTATAGGCTCAAGTTGGGGGCAAACCACCAGTTCTTTGATGGCACATGCTATGATTATTGGAAGAGAAAGATAAAGATATATCTTGGTTCAATCAATGATCAAGTATGGGATATGACTGAGAATGACTATGCTATCATTGATCCCGACAATCCCACCAACCAAGACAAGACCAACAAGCAATGCAATACAATGGCTCTCAACACCATATACAATGCCATTGATTCCAAGGTGTTTGAGCAAATCAAGGATTATAAAAGAGCTAATGAGGTGTGGAGAAGATTGGAGGAAACATATGAGGGCACACTAGTGGTGAAGAGTGCCAAGTTGTACATCCTCAAGGATAAGTTGATAAGCTTCAAGATGAAGGATGATGAGAGCATTCTAGAGATGTTCCATCGATTGCAAGTGATTATCAATGATTTGAAGGCATTAGGGAGAGAAGATCAAGGATGATGATGTCTCTCATCGGTTCTTGATGTGCCTACCTCCAAGATTTGAGATGTTGAGATTGCTTATCATAAGAGGAGGATTAAAGGAGATTACCCCTAACTAAGTACTAGGTGATGTCATGACACAAGAGACATACCGTGTGAAAAGGAAGGGGTTGACAAGGATAACAAGAAGGAAGACAAAGACAAGAAGAAGAAGAGTATAGCATTCAAGGCTAGCTACGTGGTGGTAGCGCGGCTATAGCTGGGCCATGCGCGGTGCGTGTAGGCAGTGGGCAACGGGGTGGATAGGGCCAGCAGCGCTGCACCAGCCGCACAGCCGGCTCGCGGCAGCCAAAGGTAGACCTGGCTAGTGCTGGTGGCATGTGTGCGTGTGGGCATGCATGCGACACTGAGCGCTAAGGTAGGTGACCGCGCCCACATGAGGACTTAGCCCAAAATGTTCCATGCATGCTTTTAAAAGCGTTCCAAAAACCCAATTCGATGCTTCAAATGCTAAACCACCTATGACATTCATAAGAGGGCATATTGAGCTATTAAAATCAGCCCTAAAGCCACCCCACTACTTAACCCGAATCTCCTACAAAAATTGCCAAACTTGGCCTTGTCGAACCATTTTTCGACTTAAGAAATTTGACTAAGTCCTGCTCGGATTCGCATCAACTTTGATTTCCAAGCTACCAACCATGCTAGCTAAGGAATTCATTTCTTGATCGTAGGTATTTCATCATCACCTATGAAGTTTGTGCTACAAACTTTATTAAAGTTTTGTCTATGTGTTCTATAGCATCTTCGTTCAATAAAAATTCATTTAAAACCCTAAGTGATATAATGTGACATTAAAATGTAGCTTTCGTTTCGTGTTTCCGACGATCGTTTCGAGTGATAGAAATTGATCTACATACTATATCACATGCATTAACACATAACCATAATGCTCATGACATGTTTTAGCAAAAGATTTATAGTGTAACACCGAGGGTGTTACAACACCCCTCTATCTATGTTCTCTAGCACCTTACAAAGATCCTAATTAAGCAACAAAGGTGCCAAGCTAGCTAGAGCTCACCTATCCAATTCTAGGAGCAAGGTCACATAAACCTATGCTACTAGTATTTTACACACTGGGGAGCTCCTACACAATTCTAGTAAGCAAAAGCACAAAGCTCTTAAGCTCACTAACAATGCTCACTAACAAAGGCAACCAATGCTAAATTAGAGAGCGCAAATACTTAGCTACACAAACTAAGCAATATGACTAATAAGGTTACACAAACCAAATTAGCCACACAAGTAAGAACGTAACTAGTGAGCTACATAAGCTAACTAATTACAAGAGCAACTACACAAGCATAATGTATATGAAAGTAATTACAAGCTTATGTAAGGGGATTGCAAACCAATGGGAAGAATAATGTTGACACGGTGATTTTTCTCCCGAGGTTCTCGTGCTTGCCAACACGCTATGTCCCCGTTGTGTCGACTGCTCACTTGGTGGTTCGGTGGCTAATTGGCATCACCCACTAAGCCCGCACATCGGGCACTGCAAGAACCTACCCTAAAAGTGAGGGTAGCTCAATGACACGCTAAACTAGAGTTGCTCTTCGTAGCTCCCGCAGGGCGAGCACAATGCCCCTCACAAAGCTCTTCTCCGGAGCACCACACAAGCTTCTTACGGGCTTCAATGGAGACCACCACCAAGCTGTCTAGGAGGTGGCAACCTCCAAGAGTAACAAGCACCATCGGCTTACAACTCGATCACCTAGTGCCACTCGATGCAACCTCACGATGCAATCGCACTAGAATCGCTCACTCACTCAATCGGATGAACACTATTAAGCTTAAGTGAGTTAGAGGGCTCCTAAGCACTACCACATAAGCCACCAAGGCTCTAATGTGCTTAGCAACTAGCCCAAGGCCGGCAATGCTTGGTTTTATAGTCCCCCAAAAAATAGAGTCGTTGTACCTCTTCACTAGGCATAGCTCAGGGCGACCGGACGTGCCGATCCCTGTGTTCGGTCATTGTACCACCTTCACATGGCACTAGCCGTTTGAAATAGCTGTAGCCGCTAATGGCTATCTCGTGCGCGCGCCTTCATCCACTGATCGGACGCGTTGCTTAGCCTGACTGGACTCACCACACCTTAGCGTCCGATCAACAACAGAGAGCTCCTAGAGCCTCCAAAACACGACCGAACACGTTCGTTCGCATGTGAACGGATGCACAGGTGTGTCTGATCCTCTCTGGCCTCTCGTGTCTGCCTATGTCAGCGTACATCAACAACCACCGGACGCTTTCAACGCCAGCATCTGGTCGAAGACCGAAGCCTATGCCTTCATTGCCGAGCATGACTGGACACGTAGGTCCCCCTAGAGCCAGCGTCCGGTCACGTCCAGTGACCACTTATCGCCTGTTCTTCGCTAAGTTGACCCATTTCAACTCCAACTTCTTCTCCTTTACAAATGTGCCAACACCATCAAGTGTACACCACCATGTTCATGTGTGTTAGCATTTTCACAATCATTTTTCCAAAGGATTAGCCACTCAATTTGCCACGCCACTCGATCCTAGCAATGATGCAAAGTTAGATCACTCAAGTGACATTAGATGACTAATATGCAAACAAGTTTGCCCCTCTTGATAGTGCCGCCATCTATCCTAAACTCGGTCATCAACTTCTCTATACACCTATGACCGGTGAAATAAAATGCCCTATGTTATACCTTTGCCTTGCGCATTTCATTCCATCTCCTCTAATGTCGATGCAACACATGCATCAACACGATCAACAATGATATGATCCACTTCATATCATCACATGATCATATTGGTTCATCGATCTTGACTTCACTTGCTCTTCACTGTTGCGTCGGTCCATCGGCTCTAAGTCATCACTCAACTTGCCCTTCACACTTGCAACTGGTCCGTTGAGCCAAGTCATGTCTTGAACTTCTCCACCTTGATCACATGACTCAATATCATGTCTCATGTGCAATGAGCTCCTTCATCATCACATGTGTGAGCTTTGTAACATCTCCGAGCTATTTCCACCTCTATGGCATATGTTGCTCACACACATGTACCTATAGACTAATCACATGTGTATCTCACATAAACACAATTAGTCCACCTAAGGTTGTCACTCAATTACTAAAACCAAATAAGGACCTTTCATATATGTCAGATATTTTTGAAAAATGAGAGGAGTACCTTGAAGTTACAAACCAGAAGTTGTGTTTACTAGTAGTAAACTAAATGTTGTATACTATCAAACTAAAATCTACAGGGGATGCCTGTGGGTTCTAGTTTAGTATATACTTGTTAAATAAAATAAGAATAAACTCCTCCATTCTCATAAAGAGTACATCTCATGATTAAGGTTAAGCACCTCATGAAGAGGGTCATCATGAAGATGAAAACCAACACACTATGCGCGCACATCATTAGTGTTAGGTATGCAGAACAACAAATTATCTGTTGTTTGGGAAATGACAAAGAGATAGAATAATCTCACAATGTAAGAATATTAGGAGAAAATAATAGTTGTCGACAACACTACCTCTATAACTGTAAATGTTTCTCTTTTGAGAGAACCTGGATCCGGAAAACAAAGTCCATGGCAAAGTCGCTTGCAGCGATTATATCGGGTCAATGAAGAAAGTAATTGAGGCTAAATCTCCTACTAAGAAGAAATAAATGTTCTGCTATATCTCTAACAAATGAAATGAATGAATATGAAATATGCAGTTAATAAGTGGATTATGAAGATCCATATAGTTCCTGAAGAATATAAATCACAACATATGGAAATTAAATCTCATATACCAAGTATTAAGAAGTCTAAGGTATATATATTTCTGAATGAATATTGAAGTCTCAAGAAGAGCATGTCCTAGAAGGAATAGTCATCGAATGACTTTGTAGTCAATAACACTATCTCATTGTGTATATCATATAATAATCTCTCTTGTAGTAGAGAATATATGTCATAGAAGAGAAATGTTATTCACTAAGAATGAGAACATCCTTGAATGAATTAATCCATGAAGGATTTATGGTCAATTCTTGAAAAACACCATTAATCCCTAAAGTGAATGTAGACCCAAGAGAAAGAAAATGAGGAATCCTAAATACCATGAATGTGTCATACAAACACTTAGAAAGTGTATATTGTAAAACTAGCAATGAAGTTTTAATATCCTCTAAATACCATAGAAGGTATAAGAATAATGGTGACTTTGGCAATTGAATTATCCCCTAAATGCCAAATGCAAGACTGGATTTATTATTTAGTGGTACAATCAAAATCTCAAAGATTTGTAGAATATATAATTTAAAAATCCACTAAAGAAGAGTTATCAGTATTCAGACTCTAGTATAAGTTTGATACACTATCTAGAAGATATTGAATATTAACTTATTTACCCCCATAATCCGCTGAAAGGATTTATTACCCTGAAGGATAAAATTTATTTATTTTGCACAACTAATAAGTGGTCATTATGTATGAAGCATATTCCTCTTGTTTATACCCATATATAATTCATAGAAGAATTATGAGCTAACTTTTTGAAAGATATAGTATTGGGTGTTGCATACCATTAATTAAGCACACATTTATGAAAAGTGTGGTTTAAACAATGAAGTTCAAATTTTGGCTTTATGAGAGGGAGCATGTATTTATTGAATCTACCTTGAAGATAAACCACTAGAATTACAAAGATCAAGTAGATCATATTTGCTAAAATACTAAAGTTTATGCATAGATCATCAAGATCAATATCTATTTATGAAGAATAGAATATCCTAAAGAATACATGACCAAGAAAATTAAATATTGTACTCTTTTTCCCTATATGAGTTTTTACTTGAATGTTTCTCACACAAGGTTTTTAACGAGATAACATGTGCAATGCAATTAACGAATGCGATGTACTCTTCTCTGCAAGAACCGTTTTTTCCCACCGGATTTTTGGATGGAGTTTTTAACGAGGCATGTGCATATCGTGGTAATCACCCAAGGGGAGTGTTGTAAAACATACGGACTCTATCCTAGAAGGAAAGGAGGAAGAGGAATCCTAATCCTAGTCCGTTTGTATGTGAGCTCTTACCAAACTCTTAGGCCTTGGCAGGGCTATATATACATGGGAGTTTTATGTTGTAATCACCAATATTCAAATAAATAAAGAATAGTCTCCCTATCTCTTGTGTCTATGTGTTCTACTTTCATCAACTATATTGAGACGGAGAGGAAAAGGTCCTAACCGCTGGCAACATGTTTTATAACAATATAATACAGCGTAGATGCTCACAATATACGTACACTCACCCCTATGAACACACATATACATACTCCTAGTCACCACAATCACCTTGTTGTTGATAGAAATGTCACCTATCATATCACTGAAAGCACAAAACCATTAAATTCTAGAACTTTTGTTATATGAGGAGTCAAATCTAGCACCTGAGGCCGCCATCTATTAATAGATCACCTGTTTGGGACAATCCAGTTCTGGAATTTTCAGAGCGAACGATGACTAGCTCTACAATTCATGGTATTCATATGGATGAACAAATGTTATTATTTTATAGATTAAATGCCGGTTATTATCTTAGATCAAATGGATATGTTTATACACCACCTAATTTATTTTACAAACTTTTTATAATGTCAGACCTAAGCATCCTAGCCGTTCAACCAAATACGCCTTTCTTGCCTGTCACTCTCAATCAAGTATTCAAGTCTAAAACGTTCCAGTGCTTTTTTTTTTTGTGAGCAAAAAACGTTCCAGTGCTTGCTTGTTTTAGTTTGTGTCCCGTCCGGCCCACCTAACCAAAACCGCCATCGGGCCCGGGTCCGAGGACCCCAATAATCGTCGCCCACCACTCGATAGCGGGCGCGCGCGCACACACAAAAAGGCCGAGCCCAACGCGCCTCCGAACCACCGACCCAACCCAGATCCACCCTGTTCCGTGTTTACCCAACGGCGCTGCGCCTGCGCGAGCGCGACCCCTGTGCCCTGTCGTCGTCTTCCCGCACGCGTCCGAGCGCCGCCCTCCCCAGCCCCCAGCCTCCCCTCCCTTCCCCTCCCACTCCCCCCTCATCTCCGTATCCCGCGCCGCCGACCTAAGTAGGGTTAGGCTTTAGGGTTCCGGCAAGATGGGTGAACGTAAGGTTCTGAACAAGTATTACCCGCCGGACTTCGACCCGTCGAAGATCCCGCGACGGCGGCAGCCCAAGAACCAGCAGATCAAGGTGCGCATGATGCTCCCCATGAGCATCCAGTGCGCTACCTGCGGGACATACATATACAAGGGCACCAAGTTCAACTCCAGAAAGGAGGACGTCATCGGAGAGGTAGGCCGGATACTCGCCCAGACCTAGTTACAAGCACGGTCGCTAATTGAAATCTCTGTGGGCACTGGTTGGTGCCTAATTTCTTTGCAAATTCTGCATTGGTCATCAGGGAAAAATAGTATGCCTGGCCCTGCTTGTTCTGATCAGGGCCAAATGCGCTAGGAGCAGATTGTTGGATCCCTCGCTACTGTTAGGATACATATATCACATGCGTATCTGTGGCTGGTAGTTTCATGCTGCTAAGCAACTAATTTGCTACCCACCATATCCACACCATTTTTCTTAATGAAGTCATTGTGTTAGCTGGTGATCTGCTGTATGTTTTGTTGATGTTCTCTTCCAAGATCTAGCTGTACACAAACAGAAACGAAATGAGTGCCTAAAAACTGGCAGTGATTGTGGAATCCTGGTGACAAGAGTTCGGTTTTAGTACATGCATCGGTTGTGGATGATTCAACAATCAACAGGGTATCTAGTGCTCTACACATGGGTTGTGGACAATCATTATTAGAGTGGTTCGGTGTATATAAGAAGAGGGCTGTACCATTGCTTGCTGAGTACAAGCAAGTAGAGCAGATGAAGTATCATGAGCTCCAGTAAAACACTTCCCGGCTTCACAAAATTTATTGCTATAAGCTATCTGAACCATATGCTAACTCTGAAATAACAATGGCAGAAATAAGAGGTGATAGAATTAACATGGTAGCAGCACTGCAGTACTATGAAGATGCTGCATGTAATTGTGATTCTAGCTGTATAAATTCTCTAGGTAATTACTAAAAAGGGTTTCAAAATTAGACTCTTGTACTATTCAATTCACAGTTTTGGTCCACCAGTGTATATGCTTACATGAAATCTGAACAAAAGCTGGCATCCATTTCAATCTCCCATTGGTCTCCTAGCTACATGTCCTGTCTTCTATATTTATTCTAGAGTAGTTTGAGTTTATGTATGCCAGTTTATATCGGAATTTTTGTCAGTCCTGAGTCCTTATTTCTAAAAGTGCTCTGCCTGCTCTTCTAGGTTCTGCAGTGTTGATAGCTTCGCTATTCTGCATCCTATATTCTTTCTGCTCAGCGCTTGCATCTCTTCATTTAACTAAGCATTATAGCCTTTTCATAGGCATCTTTGTGCTTTTGAATTTACAACCATGGTTTGAATTTATTTTTCATCATTGTATGGCCTGGCATAATGCTTTATTTGGTTGTCTGTTGTCTTGGAACTGTGGAATTTCATATGTATCAACTAGTGGGTATTTTGATTACTGATTGTATGCTAACCCATTGCTAATGCTAGTTCCTTCTTTTGGGCGCAGACATACTTGGGAATACAAATATTTAGGTTTTACTTCAAGTGTACTAAGTGCTCTGCTGAGATCACATTCAAAACAGATCCTCAGAATTCTGACTACACAGTGGAATCGGGGGCTAGTCGCAATTTTGAACCTTGGCGGGAACAGGATGAGGTAAGTGATTTTGGGGCATATTCGAAGGACAAATTCCATGTTCCAAGCATATAATCTTCAATTTGATCACCATGATGCATATTCTTTTGTTCAGGCAGCAGACAAAGAAAAGAGGAAACGAGATGCTGAGGAGATGGGTGATGCAATGAAAGTGTTGGAAAATAGAGCAATGGATTCAAAGCAGGATATGGACATTCTTGCTGCTTTGGAAGAGATGCGGTCCATGAAGGTTGGATCTAGTTCTAGGCCACTAGATGTTCTGTAGTTCTTATTTCATCGGATTTTGCTGATTACTAATATTGTTTTCTTGTGCTGTCTACAGTCTAGACATGCTGGTGTCTCTGTTGACCAGATGCTTGAAATTTTGAAGTGTTCTGCTCATGAGAAGGTAAGACCTTAAAAACATTGTTTGCTTTATCATGTTTTAATAAATGTCTGAAATAAAACATTTCACATTTTCGTTGTTTAGAATAACTTTATGGCAACAGTGTAGTTTCCTACGCTCACTAACATCGATATTCTTCATGCAATAACAGGAGGAAAAAGCAATTGCAGAGCTTGATAAAGAAGATGAAGAACTTATCAAATCAATCACTTTTCGAGTAATTCTCTATCTCTGCATCGCAATGTCGATTAGTGCCATCATGCATAACATGTGCATGGAGGGTGTTACCTTCTGAAACTGCACCTTTTTAAGTGTTTGCAATTAAAGCAACTCCTTTTGACGTGATTCTATTGCTTAATGCAGAACTCTGGATTTTATGTAAAGCGGATAGAAGATGACGATGACGATGATGACGATGACGATTTGGTCCCTGGCCAATCGAGTAAAACAATAAAGGTATCTGATTTTTTTTTCACTGCTATTTTGTGTTGATGTTTATATCCCAACTCATCAATTAGGGTAAGATACTAAGGTCAGTCTCAATGGGGAGTTTCATTTCACTGTTTCCAAGATTGCCACGTCAGCTTTGTGGGCTGGGACTAAGAAATGAAACTGGCTCTCTCAATGGAAGGTTTCATTTCACTGTTTCATAGACAACCTGCAGCATTTAATGTATGTATGGTGTTGTGATCAAATGTACCAAGTAAACTATGTAGCCATAACTAAGTTTCAGATCAGGACCTTCATAGGGTTGATCTCAGAAACTTCCTCAATGCAATTTTTAGTTCTCAGTTACTACAGAGTGCTCAAATAAACAGAGGACACATTTTGAGTCCCAAACAGCTTGCACTCCAGCTTCTGAAAATGAAGTGGTGAATAAAAAAGGTTACTGTTGTCATCTAGAAGATGTAGCGAATAAAAAAGGTTACTTCTGTCCTGCACAGAACTCACCTTATGCCGCTTCTTCATGTTCCAAACAGCTTCTGTGTTATAGAAGCCAGTGCTATATCTCGACTAGCCTTCTCTTGCTGCGTCATTGGATGTATACAAGCACACAAAGCAGAATGAGCAGCACTGGATGTATACAAAGCACACAAAGCTAGTCTGAATGAGCAGCAGTGGATGTATACAAAGCAAACAAAGCACATTGGATGTAGCAGCCTAACTGTATACAAATGGATGTTCATGCACCACTCTGAATGAGCAGTGCTAGTCTCCGAATGACCAGTGCTAGTTCTCAATGAGCGTGTGTCTGCAGTAACAATCTAAGTGACAATCTAAATGCATACATCTCTTAAAGCGTGTGTCTGCAGTAACTATTTTTCAATTACAGGAAAAAAATTATGGCTACAAATTGAAATTCCTGACATTCTCTTTAGATCTAACACAGATCAACAGGCTGATCTAAAACATATCAGAAACTTCCCTCAAATAAACATACATTCAATCTCACAAGATTTGGGGATTTCAATCCTACTCATACAGGAATTAAATCCACAAAGATACGAGCTTACCACGGATTTGTGGATTGATTTCCATGTGGGTAATGCCCTGCACCGTTGTCAAATCCAGGCCACAGCCCTGTCGCAGAGTTGGGGAAGGTTGCCTGAGGTGGCGTAGATGGCGGCTGCGAGGCTCCAGGTGGAGAGGAAGACGATGCGTGTGGTGGCGCAGCTGATTGTCGTGGAACTCCCAGTGAAGAGGAAGGCGAGGTGGAGTCTCCATTGCCGAGCGCTGTCGCAGAGACCTCCGCTCGCCGCTGCGTTCGTTCCCACCCCCTTCTTAACTCCGCGCGACGACATTGTCGAGCGCCGTCGCAGGGACCTCCAGTTGTTGATGACGGCCGGCCACGCGAGGCACTGGCACTGGCGACGGCTCGCCGATATCTCCTACCCCTCCGGCTTGCCGATGGAGATCCACCGCCCACCTGAAGAACTTGGACCAGCCGGATTGAAAGGAGATGGAAATATAGTGTCGGGGATTGAGGGAGTTGGCGTGAAATAGGAAGGGGAAGGCGGGAGGTGGCGGCGGGACGGAGAATCGCGCGCGTCGCAGCTTGCAGGAGATCTCATCGAACGTGATGAAATGAAACTCGACTGCCTCAGTGGGGATTTCATCGGGTTTCATCGCCTGGGTATCGGTGCCGGGTGGGTTTCATCCAGATGAAACTCGTTTCCTCTCTCTCATCAATACCTTGCCAACTCAGCAGATTTGCTGATGTGTCACAGCATTAATTGAAAATGAAACTCCTTTGAAACCTCCATTGAGACTGGCCTAAGATTGCATAGGATAATATATATTACGGCCCTTGTTTCTGTAGCTCCAAGAAATCTTGGATCTGGAGCTGGAGGTAACTTGAGAATATTTAGATGAACCATTTTGTTTATAGTTTGGACTAAATACAAATATTTAATACACTTTATTATTAGTTTACAAACTATAGGTCTAACTTGGATTTCGGAGCTGGAGCTATGCCAAAATGGCCATGTGTACCATTAATTTACAGTTCAATTACTTGTAACCTAAAAAAGCATTGTTTTACCATTTCCTACATCACATATTTTCTGTTAATGGTAAATTACCCTTGCAGTTTTTCACTTAATTTTTTAATCGATTAGAAGCTAACATGTTAGATTTTGAAACTGACACATTGTCCTGCGTAAGGTTTCTAGAATATCTAGTTTTCTTTAGGTTGAAGGAACTTCTTAGAGCTAAAAAGGTGAACATCCTTTCAACATATAAATGATAACAGTAAACTTTGTTATTTAGCAATGCGCAATATGCAAATTGTAGCCTAGAAATGAATTGTTGCTGCTGTGGAGTAGCTAGCCAAGTAGTTATCACTACCATTTCATATGAAAATATTATGCACCTCACTTATGAAGTCTTGAGTTTGTTTTCTTGATTGGTTAATATTCTAAACTTTTTGCAGATCAATGGATCTTCTGAATCTGTGGCAAAGCCAACAGATGTTTTAAGCAAAACTAACGAATCGGAGGGTGCCAATAAAGAAGGTAAGCACTAAGCAGATTTATTATTAATTTTCTATGTAACATCAGTCTGACTCAAGCGCCCCATATAACAGAGTTTTCGTCAGTCTTCCTATATTGAATACATAATTGAAACTGGGATGCATCATACATCTATTAGGTACTCTGTTACATTGGAATTTTATTCTACTGACAAATTAGGTACTCTGTTACAGGGTTCTGATTTTCTTTTTGGAGAGCTGTAAACTGTTGTACTACTTTACACATTTAACTTGTGATGTCATATTATGAATTTAGGAAGTTTTGGCCATGGCCAATGATCATTCTAAATTGTCAATATAAAACCTGCTTATTTTGCATTTCACGATGAATATCTGCTATGTTCTCCTTTGCCTGTTAAAAACAGTCATCTTTTAATTTTTAAATTTATGCCTCCATATTTTTGTTCCTCGCCCCCTCTATTTACAGCTTTGCGACATATTTTCATGTGTAAACTCACTGTTGGGCATGCATTGCAGGGAGCAAGAGCTGGATGCCCAAATTTATTGTGAAACCAAAGTCTGCTAGCGCAGATCCTCATAAGAGACAGAAGGTTGAATCCATGGCTGTCCAAGACAACGGGAAAGGCCTAGATGATGAACAAAAAAGTGAATCTGCAAAGCAAACCAATGTTCTCCAGTCCCTATGCCAGAACTATGATAGCGACGATAGTGAATAAGGACACCCCCTCTTGAAGCCATGACAGTCCTGGTTGCCAATGCTGTATCAGTCATCATTATACCAGAGGATTATTGACATATAGTTCCCCAAACCACCGTGGCATCGTGCCATCATTGTACATCATATCTGTCACAAATCTCTGATTGTCAATGGCTCAACAGCAAGCATTGACTGTTACAAATCTGGGTTATCCAGGTAGAGCTGTGTTGTTGGATATCTGGAAGTGTTAAGACTTCATTTGTAAAAATGATAGTTGCAGAAAGTTCAAACTGCGGTTTGTACATCAAACAGCGTTTCACAAGCTTGTTTATGCAGCCAATCTTTGAGGGCGTATTTGGTTTGAGGAATGAGGTGGTTAATTTTCTCACTCCGCTTTTTTTATTTGTTACGTGGAATGGAATGAGTTGATCCATCGTCACCTCATTCCTCACAGGCTAATAATTAGTATATGCAAAATATTTTTAGTGCATTTTTAATATTACTTTTGTGATATGTTGCCGAAATTAACCCATTATATCATTTTTTTTTCGGAGAAGACAAATGAAGTGATATTCCTTTTGTCAACTCAACCACACAAATGGAACCTATTCAATCCTGGTAGGCAGCGTCCCTTCACGGCTTCACTGACAGATACGTAGTACTCAACATGCTAAACAACGCGTGCGTACGTGTGTCCTTGTTCGGTCCTCGTACACGTTGATCAAACCAAACCGACCGACACGGCAGAAGTGTGCTTAACGTTTTCAGAACAAAGGCCTGCTTGGTAGGCGTGCGTACGAGTATTGGGGTTCCCAGCTCTACAGATCAGCAGACTTTATTTCTCTTCTAACAGGTTGTATTGGAGCGTTCAATTTTAACCTGAATTGGTAGTCAGCCAACAGCCCAACAGTATCGTAGTTAGACGATGTCCCTTGACTGACTAGCAGCTATTTCTACTGCTCATATGTACAAGTGTAAACGCAATTTTTCTTCACGAAAAAAAAATTAAAACCACAGTTTTCATTACAACATCCGTTTCAAAAAAGATGTAATTTTAAGTTTAAATTGAGTTAGGCTTCTTTAAATTTACCTTATGACTCTAAATAGGTATATTATGAAAATATATTTCATATTATTAATACTAAATTGAAATGTTAGTACTTCTTTAATATAGATTTGGTTAAATTTAGAACTGTTTATAACCCCTAAAAAACGAGAACTGCATTCAGTTCCGGTCTAAAAATTATGAGATAGCTTCTGCAATTACCAACTCATAGATACTATACTAAAAAATCATATTCTCAATAGATAGTTTATCCAAAATAGATTTTTGTCCGATCACCTGCCTTCTCTCTCCTATCATCCACCTACCACATCTCTTTTTGTATTAGTTCTCTTGTAGACATAGTTTTTCTTCCTTAATTCTAATGTTACATCACTATTTTTCTTAGTTGACATCCTAATTAATGGCCATAGAAACCATCTTGGTTTCTTAGTTGGGACTGCTTCACTCTTAGTGGAGAGTTTCATAGCGTTATTTTAAAAAATATCCTGTCAGGTAGAATGCAATAAAATGTGAATAAAGCAACCACCTTCAATATATGGTTTCATTTTGTTATTATTCATAAACATATGACTCAGACTTAGAAACCGGCCCAAGAGAGTTTCATTTACGTGGAACTCCATTATTATTATTTTTTTCTTTTCTTAAAAACGATACATATCATCAGAAATGTTTATGTTTATGTAAAAATCTAGTAAATACGGGATGAAAGTCGAGTGAAACTTCTACTGACGGATGACAGAGGAATACAATATAGGAGCCTTTCATTGACTGAATTTGATTATCGAAGTTTGATGGGGCCGGGACAGCAAATACATAACACAGACCGGGATTCATCAATTTTTACACTACACGTACGCACGTACAAGTCAGTGTCACGATGCCCAATGACACAAGTCACGTCTGTCTACTGATCTGGAAAAAGTCCGAGAATCGGCTTTGAATCCCCACCACCAGCACTCCCGTATAAAAACCCCTGCATTGCATCTCTTGATCATCATCGAGTTTGAGCATCAAGTCATCGTAACAAACACAACAGGCCGGCGCATAGCCTATCTAGAATCCACATTGCAAATCCACAGCACCAGTACTCCATAGTCCATATCACAGGAACAACAATGGCCGCTTGGACAAGGAAGGCCACCGCCAGCGCCAAGGCCTTGGCCAGCTGCGTGCCCGGTGCTATTCGTGACAACGACAATGGCAAGCAGAGGATCCCGAAAGGGTACCTCCCCCTGGTGCTGGTTCGCGACGACGACGACCAAGGTGGCTCGGAGACGAAGGTCCTGGTGCGCGTGAGAGACCTCAAGGAGCCATGCTTGGAGGCGTTGCTGGAGATGGCCGAGCAGCAGTTTGGGTACGGGCAACAGGGGGTGCTCAAGGTCCCCTGTGACGCACAGCGCTTTGTCCATGTGATTACCATGGCACGCAAGTCCAAGGTTGCTACTAGATAAATGGCGTCATCTATCTATATGTACGCGGTTAATTAGTTGCTGCAATACGGCATTAACGAGATTTAGTTTCGTTTATATCGGCTTCACGTATTCTAGTTGGACTTGGACGGGTGTGCTAATGCGCCGTAAGTCTACCGCAAGTTTGATTGTTTTTTATAATAGAAGAGATGAAGACATATGATGGGGAGTGTAAGTGTTGTTTAATAGATTTTTGTATTTTTATTTTTGTATAATGTTGTATTGTTGTAACAAAGTCTGGGAGAGAGATCCATTTTCAAACATTTGGTCACAGAAATGTCCCAATGATCCATCCTTCCGGGTGCATCTACTTAACATATATGCCTCAAGTGTTTCGTAAATAGAAAGTCCCGTTTGGATCTCTCGAAACATACTAATATATTTTAATAATCATAATTTGGGCATGGATCCTTTAAGTTGGTATGGATGAATACATTTATGCTGTTGTTAGTCACATATCACATAGGAAGATACTTATACGCCGCACTGATGACGTTGGTGAGCGAACCAAAGAGGCAGAAACATACTATGGGGATCAACATAAGGGAATTGCCAGCGTCCGGACGTCCAATGGGATATGATTTCGTCGAACGTTAACCTGGGCACACTCCCACCGAAACGGTTTAGCAGAACGGTCCATCAGAAAATGTCATCGCGCATCCCGAGCTTCGGTCGCCTGCCTGCCCGCCCACGCCTGGCGCTGCGCCGTTCGCTGTTGCACGCGCACGTCTGTCCCTACCCGCCTCGTTCCGCCCTGCACGCGTACCCCACCCCCGTCCGCCTCGCCCCGTCCCGCCCCGCGCTAGGCGCTCCTTTCTCCTGACCACCTTCTCTCTCTCCGCACGGGCGGGACCCTGGAGCCGGGATGAGGACGAGCATGCCCCGTCTGTAGGACCCCAGGCATGACGGGCGCCCCGTCCGCCGGCTCCCGGCTCGCCGCGCCCCTTCCCCCGGAGCCCGGATCGTTCCCCCATGGCACTCTGAACATACCTCTGAAACATGAAACACTTGCAACATGAAACATTTGAATGCAACATATGTCTGAAGCAGATTAAATATTTGGAGCATAGACTTGCAATATGTGTGTGAAACATACGCAACATTCAGATAAAACACTTGTAACATGAAAACACTTATTGCAACATAAGATTGAAACTGCTGAAACATTTTGAACATACTCTTGCAACATATGTGTGAAACACGTGCAACATCCGGATTAAAAACTCTTGCAACATACGTCTGAAACAGATAAAAACACTTTGAACAAACGCTCGCAACAAACCTCTGAAACACTTGCAACATGCCTTTGAAATACTTGCAACATATGCAACATCCTGATCTACTTTTACAACATACATATGAAACACTTACAATATACCTCTGATAGCATCTGAAACACTTGGAACATACATTTGCAACATAGGGGGGAGGGGGAGGCTAGGGCCGGTTGATTCCAACCTTGGAGTGGGAGCCGGCGCTAAATGGCAGCGTGCGAGCACCACCAGCACGGGCCGTGCTCGTGGGTGCCCTTGGCTTGATGGGGACCAACCTAAGGCGCGCGACGGCACCACCAGCGCCAGCAGAGGTGGGCAGCGTGCTCGACGGCGCGGGTGGGCACACGGTGGGTGGGACTGCAGGAGCAAGGAGCGAGAGCGCGCGGGTGGGGCACGCGACCGACAAGAGCGTGGAGCGAGTTGCGTAGGATGAGGGCACGCGGGAGGAGATGGCCGCTGCGGCGAATGCGGAGTGGGGTAGGCTGACGGCCTCACGTCGTTGTGAAGCGTGCGATGGACGAGCGAGTAGGAAGATATTTTTTGAAAGAGATGGGAGAGACGTACGGAGGAGGAGCCAGGCTTGTTGGGCCGGTAGCACGCGTAGGCCCGGGAAGCGGTGTCCGATCGAACGAACACCCGACCTTGGGTCTATTTTTATCTCTCACTCCATGAATTTAAGACAGGTCTATATCTAAACTTTGGGAAATTAAATGTCATATTTCAAGCCAAATATCCTAGTCCACAAAAGTATATTACAATTTCTCCAAAATGAAATTATCCAAATGAGCGTTGAGATTCTTTCATAAATTAAATCAGAATGAATTTTATTCAAAACTACAAATTTCAATTGCCAGAGGACTAGAAAACTTATATTGCTAATGGCGCGACTAATTATATCCCTATGTTGCCATGTATGTTTTCTATCAAGTGGAAGGAATAAAGAGAAAAATGAAATCCTATCAAGCTCGTCCTGATCAGAAGTTCAGAACAGTCCAAAACATAACGTGTATTTCAGACCATCCTGTTACGCAGCATCCTTTTCCTGACTAAAAAGTGCTCGGCCGTGTGTGCACAAGTCATTAGGAGCGACCAAGCGAGTGAGAGACGGTTACCGTACGGTAAGACACCACTTTGACGCTTAACCTATATGTTAATCGAAACACCTCCATCAAGATGAAACCAATAATTTTCGTACTCTCTGGTCTGTGCTCCGGCCTCTTCTTTAAAAAAAAAAACACGTTGGTCCCCAATTCCCCATTATATCTGTCTCGCGGACGAGTCTCCTCGTAGCTGGTCACTGTCACATGAATGGGATGAAAAGAAAATTTTCGTCCCGTTTTCTATTGTCCGTGTTTCTATTTGCGGGATCTCTTGTTTGTGTAGTATAAGAGAAAACAGAAAAAATGGGTTTCTAACCGTTTTACGGAATCCAGTTTTCATCCAGAATGGACCAATATTTATCATGTTTTCAATTTATGCAGGATATACCTAACAATTACATGTCCTACTAACCACCAATTATGCATGTTAGTGTGTTGACACACATAGCATGCAAGTGAATATATTATATCGATCCTCATATGTGTATAATGGTATATGGCTTTATACATGCATAGTTGAAAATATTAAATCATGTGATTTTAACTTAATTTTTTAGCTCTCGTTGCGTACTTGTCTATTTCCGCATGTCCCTGTATCCCAATTTAGTTTTCGATCCTGGCTTTTTCGATCCACACTCAGTCCTATTTTTGCCGAAGAAATATAGAGATTACGATGGGAGAGGGGTTTTCTCCATTTCCATCTGTTTTCATCCTCATAGATCTGGTTATAGGCTTGCCTACTGTTAACTATAGCTATAGATAACTTAACTATAAAGGGACTGTTCCTGTCTCCTCTGGTCTGGTGCGGTGGTCGAGCTTGATAGCACGATGGTTACCATTATTCCGGAGTTTGTGTGCTACACTCGTGGGTTATGCTTGTTGTGAGATGCACTAAAACAATAAAACAATAGACGTCCATCTCATGTAGAATCCTATATGGTTGTGAGGGTGACCATGATTTTAGTTCAGTCACGGTGTACTCAATGTTATAGATGGTCAAAGGGGTCCGGTCTAATGGACAACACAAGGCACAACCCTACTAAACACTGAACCCTTGAAGACCTAGTACTATTTTCTATCAGGCTCCAGCCCAAGCAAAAGGTTGTCCCTCGACTGCTCTTTCATCCTGCAACCCTGGCATGGGCACGGCACTATTAACGGTAAGGCCGCTAAGGGCCCGATCCCTTCCTCCTTCCCAAGCGAACATGCACCCTATCTTCTGTAAAAAGCTATTAGTGTCGGGCATATATAAGTCGGTACCACACCCATACTCACTCCACCCCCTTCCCAAAAACACCATTTTCACCCCTCTTCACCAAAGTCATCACCTCTCCCTTGCCTCCCTGGCTCCTCTAGTCTTTCCCATCTATGGTGGACAACTCGACAGATCTCTGATATCTGCAGCCACTATGCCCTATTGTTCATCTATTTTACCATTCCACTAAAGTCGAACTCCTGAAAAAAATCAAGCTTTAAAAAAAATTAAAACATGTTTGATGAAGTGTTCATCTAGGGAAAAGAGGGGCATGTTTTCCCAATCTAATTTAATCATGGGTTGGATACTTAGACTATGCATTTCATACCAATAATACATCTAACTTACCTCTTATGACTTTTGGCTGATTATCACATAATCTAGTAATTATTTTCATAAAAAAATATATAAATGACAATATTGTGCAAGGCCCCGTTTAGTACGGCTCCAGAAGCCGTTATTTTTTGCTTTAGCTCCATGAACAGCCTAGTCAAGCCCCTTCTCTCGAGTTTCCTTATTTTGTTTTAAGTGAATTTTATTAAAGAAAATATTAATTTCCAAAATTAAATGCTATGTAAATTAACCTACGCACTTATATAAATAAAATTGAGAAAATAAAACTTTTATAGGTAAGTAATGCATTATAACATGTCATTTTTCATGAAAAAATGTTATGTAAAAATTGTAACACCATAAATATCCGAACTTTACCACAATAGGTAAGTAATGTTGGTGAATTTCGTAGGATTTTCCGCGAAATTCTAAATATATTAAAAACATATTTTGGATATCTAGAATAAAATTCTGATGCCAAATTAAATACGAAAATCTCAATCTTATCTGGGCTCAATCTTCTAGGCCCTGGCGAAGCTAGCATGCTCTGGTTGTGTCCCAAGTCTACCCGATAATTTTAGGCTTGCTCCAGATTTGAAGCCCACGTTCCTTTTTTTTAATTAAACAAATAACCCAACTTCTAAAATTCATATATGACACATCAAACTCCGATTGACTTAGTTAATTTTCCTAAATTCATATAAATTCAAGATAAACCACTTATATTTTTTTTGCTAAATAATATTTTATGAGGATTTATATGTATTTTTACCATTTATTGGAATTACTTCCTGTTAGAACAACATGTACTACAAAAAATCTTTAAATAAAATATAAAGAAATATTTATAAATATATGAGTAATTTTTAAAATTTTAATACAATAGACAAATTTGGACGGATAGTTTAAATGTTTTATAGTTAGTTTATAATTTTTTAAACTTAATAATACCCAAATTTCTTTGAAATTACAAAAATGGGTAGGGGATCAAACCACTTCCCCATGGCATCATAAAAAGTTACATGAAGAAAAACAAAAGGAGTTCATCGTTTCCTTCATTCACATTCATTTCATAGCACGAGGTCCTAATCTTCTTTCTACTAAGTACTATCTAGCAAGTTTTAAAGTGGCTAATAGTTAGCTTCCCATTTTTTGCATGCAAAAATTATTTAGAATTGATTCAATTTGTTTGTTTGCATAAATAATTTTATTACATTTTTTTGGAAATAATTTAATTATGTGGAGGTTGTGCATCTTTTAATGTTGATCGAGAGTTGTCCTTCCTCCTCCATCTAATGGTGTGGAGACGACTGCCTCGGTGGTGTCTGCCCGAGCGGTCGACGATCTATTTGCGACAACAAAATTGGATTTTTCATTTTATGATTTTTCTGTGATTTACTATGATTTTCAAATATTCAGCCGAAATAAATAAAAAAGACAAAGACAAAACCGCCTTTGAAAACCGCTTATAACCGGTTAGGGAGGTAAAACAAATTCTTTTAAAAGTTTAGGAAAGTGATTTATCTAGTTATAGGGTTTAGGGAGGAAAAACAGGCTATCGTAAAAATTGATGAGGTAACGTGGACTTTTCGCTCTGAAATACCTCAATGTGCAAATTCTCTCTGGGCCAGGCCAATTGGACGGTGAACTGGCCCGAGCGAAACCCACGCATTCTTCTCCTCCCGCTCCGGCCCAATCCGTTCACACATCCACCTCTCTCTCTCTCGCCCGCGTCGCCGTCGAGATGCTTCGTGGCTCCGCCGCCCTCCTCCGCCGCTTCGCCCCTCATGTCTCGGGCGGTGGCTGCGGAAACACCACTCACCGGCGCCTCCCTCCTCCCATCGCTTCCTTCCTCCACGTCCGCTTCTTGTCTGCCCCGACCACCTCTTCCTCGCCGTCTTCTTCGTCCTCAGCTTTCGGCCACGACGAGGAGGCGGAGGACAGAGAGCTCCCCGAGATCTCCAATGGTGATGCAGGCGCTTCTCTCAGCATCTCCGTGGACCGCTCCGGCCTCTACAACCCTCCAGGTCCGCTCCGTCCGCCTCTTCTCTTTCACGAGCACTGGTGTCTGTTTGGGGTTTCTGATAGTAGGTGTTGTGCCAAAATGTGGCAGAGCACTCGCACGAGCCGTCGTCGGACTCCGAGCTCGTCAAGCACATCAAGAGCATCATAAAGGTGCCAGCTTCTGTTTCTATGTTAGACTCTGTTGCTCGCATTGGGGAAATGCTATTTATCTATTTCGATGTGATTATGGCGGCGTTAGTTTCGGAGTGGGCCAATCAGCATAGCCGAATACATGGAGGAGGTGCTGACGAACCCACAGTCAGGATTCTATATCAACCGTGATGTGTTTGGGGAATCAGGGGATTTCATCACCTCGCCGGAGGTCAGCCAGATGTTTGGAGAGGTAAAACTAATTATCACTAATCAATTGCTTTGTCAACACTATTGTGAAGAACATTGCGCTGTGCTGTATTTTGTTACTTAATCACGATCCAGTAATGAACTGTGTGTTTCAAGTATAACGTTGCGACCATAAGATGTGCTCTCTCTCTTTTTCAAACCAACGAAGCATTAATGAGATTCATGTACCAATTGTGCTGCTATTGCATTTCTTTGGCACAGATGATTGGTGTATGGGCAATGTGCCTCTTGGAGCAAATGGGAAAACCAGCAAAGGTGAATCTGATCGAGCTTGGCCCGGGACGAGGAACACTCTTGGCTGATTTACTCAGGGTATGTTTTATTGCTAGCTTCTATCATGTATGGAAGTTTCATTGTGTTGTTCTTACTTCTTAGCGGTTGCCTTATTTCAACAGGCCTCAGCAAAGTTTGTTGACTTCACCAAGGCACTCAGCATTAACTTAGTCGAGTGTAGCCCTACATTGCAAAAAATCCAGTATAATACTCTGAAATGTGAAGATGAACCTGTTGATGATGGCAAGAGAACAGTTAGCAAGCTTTGTGGAGCCCCCGTTTGTTGGCATGCCTCCCTCGAACAGGTTCCTTCAGGATGTATGAGGCTCTTTTCATTTCGAACTGGCTCTTTCACCTTCAACCTTTTGGTTTTGAATTAATGATCTCTATAGAAGTTGATATTGTTATAAACACTTGTATAATTGACTTCTACACAACCATTCATCTTAAGGTATATTGGGTAAAAATTTGAGGCCATTTACCAAATGAGATTAGTGACAATTTTAGGGTCTGCTTATTTAATCAGAGTCAGTCGATTCCCTAGCTATAGTTAATATGAAAAATCACAAGTAGGTAATTCAAACATGCCCAGACACCCATACATATTTTATTGGGGTATGGAATCTGCCGTCATATATGACAAGGAGCAGCAATATTGGTTTATGAAACTGCGGTTTTACTTTTCTAAGGACTACCGACAATAACAGCTATTTGCCTCAACTTAAAGGGGTGTACCTAGTGCAAAAAGCTCCCGCTCTGTGCGGGGTCTGGGGAAGAGTGTCAGTGGCAAGCCTTACCCTTGCTTGTGCAATACTGTTAACGAATTCAGTTTTGATGGGAGTAAACTTAACCCACTCTTGTAGTTGTAGGTAAAGGTAAAATTGAGACTTGAACACAAGTGTTGGTACACCTTGTCACTGGTCTAAAGCATCTACCTTGCCATTGCTGATCGGCTAGTTTAATTAATTCATGCATGGAATATGAATAATTGTTCAACCTGATGATGGTCTAAGCCCTTTGTATCAAGTATCGGACAGTGTTCCATTTTGAAACTGTTTAAGTTCGTGTATTTGCCTTTTGTCAACTTCGTTTCTTTTTAAACTTCTTGATTGGGGGCTTTTATGTTTCTCGTATTTGTAACTATCTTATATGCAGCACCAACCATAATCATTGCACATGAATTCTATGATGCCTTACCGATCCATCAGTTTCAGGTTTGTTCCCATGATTAATTACCACAATTTCTTGTTGTGCTTATCCATTCACCAACTGAGTTTATAGTCATTGCGCTGAACAATCCTTCTCTCTCTCTTTTTGCAGAAAGCATCACGTGGCTGGTGCGAAAAGATGGTGGATCTTGCAGAAGATTCCTCGTAAGCTTTACAGGTTACATTTATGTACTTTTAACCATAAGGAAATGTGTAATGCTTACTTTGCAGCAGGTTTCGGTTTGTTCTATCTCCCCATCCCACACCCTCTTTAATTTACCTCGCCAAGCGTTGTGGTTGGGCTAGCTCTGAGGAGCTTGAGAAGATTGAGCATATTGAAGTCTGCCCCAAAGCGATGGAGCTTACTGAACAAATTGCGGATAGAATTAGTTCAGATGGCGGAGGTGCTCTTATTATTGACTATGGAAAAAACGGAATAGTATCTGATAGTCTCCAGGTTTGGATTTTAAATCACTTCACTGTATCTAAAGTAAACTCAAAATGTTGCCTGTTTAGTACTACTGTAACATAAATTCTTGAAGCCTAGTAGCTAGTCTTTGTTGATTTCGTAGGCACATGCTCTCACAATCACACAAAAAAAAATGCTGATGTTGTGAATATTTTACAATACTTACTGTGGGTACATGGAAAATGGTATTTGAAGACAATATTGTGATTTTAATAGATTGTGTAAATATACTGCATTAGTAAATGATCAAAGTTGTGCTTTGGGGACTGTTGATTCATAAAGCACTACTTTTTGGAGACTGGAAAGAGTAATAGCTAAATTCAAGGCCCTGAACTTATGCATTATTTGGCACATAGAGAGCTAGCCTTATGGAGTTTTTTGGTTGACATATCTTGTATGATAGCAAATAGCTATTGTTCTGGATGGATGGTTTGGGCACTAAGTAAACTATAATAAATGCAGGCCATCCGTAAACACAAGTTTGTCGACATATTAGATGATCCTGGCTCTGCTGATTTGAGTGCCTATGTTGATTTTGCTTCAATCAAGCACTCTGCTGAGGAAGCTTCAGGTCTGCACTGGCGTTATTAACTCGTGGCTATAGTTTTTGTTGGCAACATTACCAGTTCTTACATGAGATTATCTCATAACATGTGCAGATGACATCTCAGTCCATGGGCCAATGACTCAATCCCAGTTCTTGGGTTCTCTTGAAATCAACTTCAGGGTAGAAGCTCTCCTGCAGAATTGCACCGAGGAGCAGGCCGAATCATTGCGAACGGGCTACTGGCGACTAGTTGGAGACGGGGAAGCCCCATTCTGGGAAGGCCCTGAGGACCAGACACCAATTGGAATGGGCACCAGGTACTTGACCATGGCCATTGTCAACAAAAAGCAGGGCACGCCCATTCCATTCGAATGAAAACTCAGGCACAGCTTTCCTCTTCCCCCACAAGTGACAAATAAGCGTACCGTGTTGTAACTCCTGTCCTATAGGCTATAGCATTGTTGAGGGATTTTGATGATCAAACCAGGCAAGGACATTTTTTGCTCTGCTTTCTCCTATACACGCAAAAACATGGCCTCATGACAATGTACGCTACTTTCTTTTGTGAGGTAATGAAGATGTGTTGTACCTACTCGCCCGAAGCCATTCATAACTGTGTTGACATTTTGCCATTACAATGTTTCCTCTCTTGTCAAAATGTGCCTCTGTATGTCAGCGTCTGCTGTCATTCAAAATGTGAGCAGCCTTGAGAAAGAAGCGTGTCGTGTCGTGCATCTGTTGGCCTGCAGAGTCAGCCTGTTTAGATGGTAATTAGACACTCGGTACTCCACTACATGATGATGGCCTCTGTTTCGGAGCTTTGCTGCTGCCTTTTTCCCGGCTGGTCTCCAAGGGGACAATATATTAGCATTGACCCTTTTACCCGTGCAACGCGGCAGCTTAGCTTACCTTGTACGATCATTTGATTCGAGTAAAGCATTTGGCGTGCGTCAATGCATACATATCAACTATCAAGCAAGTAAGCTACCCGTTCAAGTCATATGGTCAAAAATGCATATACTAAATTGAATGCGTTTCAAAGTATGCCAATTTCCAGTCAATTAAGTATTTATCCGATACCAACTACGCAAACTCTTTGACATCATGGTACCAAAGCCACCGTAAAACGAAACAACAAAGGAAAAATACTGGTATCGTAGACTTCGATTGGAAAACTGGAAAGTCTATCTGCCGTCTATTACCGACGAATCACTCAATGGCCAGCCGGTAATACATGCAGGTGTCGGAATGAATCCGTCAACAATACATGGAGCCTGTCCTGTCCTGTCGTCGGTAAGATGGGAAGAGACGCAGCAATTATTTGACAAAATGCAGATGAAAACGGAGGAGGGGAAAAGGGACCAGAAAACGGCCTGAAACCGTCCAAGGCCGGAAAGAAAGAGCATCAACCGAACCATCTCACTGGAATGTTATTCTATGCTGAACGTCATGACTTGGGTGAAGCATTGTTCTTAGTTGTTCGCCTAAGCAAACCCACGTGTGATGCTGTGGCCCCACGAGGAAACTGCTGCATTCTTTCCTTTCGCTTGCTTTGCTTTGCTTTCACATCCACGAGAAGACTAATGATAATTGATGACATTAATTACTGCAAAGATGACGCCATCAGTGACCATTTGCTATCCGGAGTAGGGATACCTACGTACTACCTCTGTCCTAAAAAAATACAACTATAAGTGGTTCATATTTGATCAGTTTTTTTAATAATATTCAAAGTTATGTCTTTCAATTAATTTATTATAAAAATACATTTCATAATTAACCCGATGGTATTTATTTGGTATTATAAACATGGATATTTTTTTATCTATAATTGGTTAAACCTAAGATACTAAAATATGACACTGTGCTAGAATTGCATTCTTTTAGGGACGGAGGTTGTACAAGCGAATTCGCCCGTGAACTCACGTGTTTACCACTTATTTAGTCAATAGATTCACGGGCTAGCACGCTCTGTATATACTATTGTAAAACATACAGACTCTATTCTAGAAGAAAAGGAGAAGATGGAATCCTAATAGTAGTCTATTTGTATATGGGCTCTTACCAAACTCTTAGGCCTTGATAGGACTATATATATATGGAAGCTCTATGTTGTAATCATCAATATTTAGAGAAATAAATAATAATCTACATATCTCTTGTGTCTATATATTCTACTTTCATCTATGGTCATAAAAGATGAAGAGAAAAAGATCCTAACCACTATCAACATGTTTTATAACACGTTATCAGCCGACGAGCTCTTCTTCGACGTCGACGTCGACGTCGCCGTCGAAGCCATCGTCCATCTTTGATGCCTGTGCTTGTACAAACAGAAGCCATGCACACGCCAGCCTTCCTGCAGGAAAGAAAAAGCAGCAGCTCATCAATGATTCGCCTCCGTAGCTGTCCGGCCTACGTGCGCACGTTCCACGTATTGGCCTGCATGCCACCACTGAGCGCCGCCACGGCCTCCCCGCCATGTGGCTTGCACGCACTGGCGGAGCCAGGGGCCCCCCAATGTTTCACAAAAAAAAAAAAAAAATTAGTAGTATGACTTAATATTTTTTATTTATATTAAGAGAGATTATATAAAATTCTTGTCATATATACCTATTAATATCTTCTAGATAATATAATCATACAAAACACAATTATATAATAAAATTATCGCAATGAAAAAGACCGAGTCGGCCCCCCTAAGTATAATTTCTGACGGCCGGCCCTCCCTGAGTATAAATCCTGGCTCCGCCACTGGTAACAAATATATGAAAGCTTTGGGAGAGATTGAGACAAATAAGTAGAGGTTGGATATGGATATGGATAAAGAGGGAGCAACATTGAAGAAAAGAGATGGATCAAAATTTTTGAACAAAAGAAACACACAAGTAAGGGGAGCAAGCTTATGAACTTTTATTGGTTGCATTTGATATGTGCATATTCATGTGCTTGCTTGAATTGCATTAGTTTTTAAATTCAATATGCATGCTTATGTGGTATATGCTAGTTATAAAATTTGATTGATGAAATGAAAACTAGCATGCATAGGATGATAGCTAGACACTTGGTATGTTTTTCAAGTAATGCTAGTACCTTACTTTTAATGTTGATCTCACGAGATATTTAATGCTTTGATTTCCAAGTGTTGTGCTAAGGATGGTGTTAAAAGTGCAACTCCTATTGGTATCACACTTTAAAGTTTATTCTATACACCTTAGCATCATTTGGTAGTAATTACTCTCTCACAGTTTCAATCTATGCATATGTGTAAGCTTACTGTTCAGCGTCAGATCAAAGTGATATAGCCCGACACAGGATTGCACAGAAGCGATCAGACGCGTTATGAACAAGGAAGTCTCGGGTTTCTGCGCTATAATTGATCAGACCCAGGGAGCATTCGGTCCGGTGTGACCGGACACGTCCGGTCGGCCCAAAGCGGCTCTAGGAGCTCTCTAGACTCGACCGGACGATGCGTCTTCCGCGTTCGGTCTGGTGTGATCGGACACGTCTGGTAGGAATTGAGCAGCTCTGGGAGCTCTCTGGACTCGATCGGACGCTGCCTGTCCTACGTCCGGTCGACACACCGAACGCGTCCGATCGACAGTTGGGTGGCAATGGCTATTTCATTTGAATGGGACACGTGGTGGTATAGCTGCGACTGGACATAGTGACCGGGCGCGTCCGGTGCACACGACCTGCGCATCCGGTCGTCCCAAAAAATGCCCAGTGAAGGGGTAATGACTACTTTAGCCCGTGGGGCTATAAATAGAAGTGGTGGTTGACCTTTGGCCAAAAACTTTTGTAGAGCTTAGCACACTAGAGCCTTGGTGGCTTATGTGGTGGTGCTTGGGAGCCCTCTAGCTCACTCTAGCTTGATAGTGTTCATCCGATTGAGTGAGTGAGCGATTCTAGTGCGATTGCATTGTGAGGTTGCATCGAGTGACACTAGGTGGTCGTCTTGCAAGCCGGTGGTGCTTGTTACTCTGGAAGGTTGCCACCTCCTAGATGGCTTGGTGGTGGTCTCCGTTGAAGCCCGCAAGAAGCTTGTGCGGTGCTCCGAAGAAGAGCTTTATGAGGGGTATTGTGCTCGCCCCACGGGAGCTGCGAAGAGTAACTCTAGTCGAGCGTGTTATTGAGCTACCCTCACTTTTGGGGTAGGTTCTTGCAGTGCCCGACGCTGCGAAGAAACTTTTGTGATGATTTATTGGATTATTTGATGGCTTGCAAATAATTGAGTTGAAGCTTGCTAGTTGGATGATCATGAGCTAATCAAGGTATATCTCTTGTTGATCATTTCATTTGGGTGCATATGAGTTGATTGAATTGGATAAATATGCAATGTTGCTTGCTATAAGATGATTGAATGGATAATTGCTTAGTAATCAAGTTTGGATTGATTTATGTTGGATAAATTCATGAGATGACTTTTAGTGAGTGGATTGAATGTATTTATATCTTGTGAAAGTATTCAAACAAGTTGGTTTCAAGTTTGATTCAGAATTGATGAAGTATAGCTTGAGTGATTGAAATCTGTCTTATATTGAAAATCTGAGCTAGCTGTGATCTAAGCCATGTTTGAGTAATCAAAACTTACTGGATTGGTATAAAAATTGGTGTACATGCTCTAGACTTATTGTATAATATTCTGTTCAAATTTCATGATAATTGGATAAGAGATGCTTCGGTTGTGGAGTGGATCTTGACAGATATAGTGCAGCAGTTTTCAGCATGTAGTAGTGGTGGAAGAATTGAAATCTGGTAGCAATATAGAAGTCAAATGAAGCTCAAATTTTTATAGCTACTAGATAACTTAGTCAATCACATCTCCACAAAATTTCGTGATATTTGGATTTGTACTTTGAGAGATATATATTTTTCTTTGATGAGTACAGAATCTGTCAGAAAAGTGACAATTATTGAATTTATTTGGAGTCACTTTGATTGAAAGGTCCTTAAGTTAGAAATATGTTTACAAGTATTTGAGGTACCTAAGTTTGGTTTTGAAATGATTTAGAAGCATGACAAGCAAAGAGTACAAGGGTATTTGATTGTGGAGTATACATTGCACATATTTGATACTCAAAGATCAATATCAAACTCAAGATGAAGATGGAGTTTAAGTTCTAGTGACTATTGAAAATCATTTGATAGAAAGAAAATGACTTAAACAAGTAGAAAGAAAAGGACTTAAAGAAGGAATCAATGTTACTCATCAAATTAAGTCCATCACTTGGGTCAATCAATAAATTCATTTCAAGTGAGTTTCAAGAATGATTCTTAAAGAGAGGTCACTTCTTCCTAGTATAGGGACTTGTCGCCTATGTATAGGTAAACCAAGTATGGTACTTGGAAGGCCAACATGAAAGTGGTGATCCAAGGGACATTTGAGATGCTTAGTTGAAGCAATCAAAATGGTTGATCAAGAAAAGTAAGGAACACCCAAAAGAGAGTTAATCATGATATTTCAAGTGATATTCTCACATTGATGCTCTCATGCAAGCAAAGATAAAATGAAGAAGCAAGCTAACCATAATAAGAAATTACACTTGATTATTAGTGGTTCTTAAATCATATGGGTGAAGAATGGTTTTCATTATTCATGATTGGTCTTCACCAAGCTTATAATTGGATTTCACATTGCTATTGGAGTAATAAATTGGAATCTATGTGACTATCCTCTACTCTAACATAGCAAAGGTATTATTGTAATGTGCATGATCATTTCATCCCTTACTAGTATGCGATTAGTGCATATAGTACATGCTTTTATAGTATCATGCATAACAAATGAAATGTTTTTAATTCATAGCCTACCACTATTGCTTGAATATTTAATTGATCTAATGGTAGTATATAAGTTTATTCATGAGCTAGTGAACCCAAGTACTTGATTTAATTTGGATTGTTAAACAAGTGATAAGTACAACATTGGCAAGATAACCCTTATAAGAGGTGTGAAGAAGTTTGTCATTGGTTCAAACCAAACTTGGAAGCTTAGGCAAATCAATTTAGTCAAGTTAAAATTAGAATCTCATGATAGTGATAAGAGTAACAATGCAAATGGATATCTAGTTTGTTTGTTTCAAGTGGTATCTAAACTCAAGTATTTTATCAAGAATTCACAAGTGATGTCTAGATCAACTCATAAGTGATATCTTATAAGTGATACTCATGAAGATAATGGTTCAAGAAATGTTTTTATTGATAAATCCAACAAGTGGTTCCATACTAGAAGATTCTTTCAAGTGGTATCACATCTACAAGTGGTATCAATCATGCAAGACAATGGTTTCACAAGTGATCATCAACTTTAAGTGATCATCAAATGAAGAATGCATCCCTCACCAACAAGAGCTCAAGTCTATCAAATAGATGACCCGTGAAATGACCTAGGGGAGGTGTCCCACCAATTGGTATCAAGATCAAAGATCCTATGTGGGGTATCTCAAGAAGTCCTACAAGTGGTATCTACATGTGGTGTCATTCCAATAATCAAGTGATGTCCATAAAAAATGCAAGATTCAAGCCTAAACCATCTACCCCAATTGCAAATCTTTGTACCAATAAGAAGCATACCTTTTATGGAAATTAATGACAAAGGGGGAGAGATTGTAACAAACACTAGCGGAGCCAAGGGGGGGCTGGCAGGGGCCATGGCCCCCCCAATGTTTCACAACAAAAAAAATTAGTAGTATGACTTAATATTTTTTATTTATATTAAGAGGGAGATTATATAAAATTCTTGTCATATATACCTATTAATATCTTCTAGATAATATAATCATACAAAACACAACTATATAATAAAATTATCGCAATGAAAAAGACCGAGCCGGCCCCCCTGAGTATAAATCCTGGCTCTGCCACTGCTTGCACGCCACGAATCCATCCAGCACTCGACTCTTCCTCAGATTGCTGCGTATCGATTACCTCACGTCGCTGGCCACTCACCTCGGACTGAATCCCGTTGATGAGGACATAGCCCGCAAGCTATAGGCAACATCATATCATGCGTCTGCTTGCCAACCAGCCTGCACGACTCACAATAGCCATCCATGGTTGGCACGTCGTACACCATCGGAGCCCACGTCTCCGCACCTGCCACCGTAAGATGGACCTGCACGTCTAGGCTTCGGTGTCCCGCTGCCGCCGCCATGGTTAGCAAGAAGAAGCCAAGAAAGGCAATGGGCGGCCATCAGGACTCAGAACTCAGGAAGAGAAAAGCTACAGATCAAGAAAAATTTGTAGTATGAGATCCTGAAGGATTTTGGACCGTGTACGAGAATATGGGTAGAATTAAAAGGAATTAGGCCGCTAAAAATTTTCATAACACCCAGCAATATTAAGAAAGAGTTTGATAAATCTGAAATTTATGAACAAGACCTCGATTCTTGCAGAATTGATCATTACTCAAGTATTTTGGCCGAATAATGCCTATTTTCTGGTAACTGTGAACTGATGGTGTTTTTGAATATAAACCCTTAGAAATTTTAGTTTTAAAGCAATTTTCCGATTAATTAACCTAGACCCTCCATTTATGCATATTTACTATATTTTCTTATACCTGCATGTATACGACATTAAATTTGCAGTTTAATTGTTGTTTTGCCTAGCTTTAATTTTTCCGAATCAAATAGTAGATTAATTCTGAAAATTGCTACATTTTGAATTTAATTCTGAAAAATGCTAGTGCAATCCCATTATGAATTATATACCATGTAATTGCAAGAATAAAATCTTGAATGATTATATTAGAAACATGATATAAGGTGTATGGGCTCTCTAAATCCTAGAGATATTAGACTTATCACCTTGGAGAGGCTCATATTTATTTTTTCTAGCATAATGAATTTTTGGGGTGAATAAATGGTTGGTATTAATTCTGAAAATTTGCATATACTATAATCCTAAAAAATGATAGGATGCTTCTAAGAGTATTTTGTATGACCATCCGCTATCTTTTTGCACTTTACCACTTGTTTACATGTAGTAAATTCACACGCACATGAAGATTACGATAATAATAATATATGCATCCCTTCACGAGAGAAGGAATATCCTGAACTTGTTCTGAATGATAGAATTATATAGCATATGGTCATTTATTAAATTCTAGTAGGATATTCTACTACCACTGAAGTGGAGTGGACCTTAAGCTTTATAGTTCCTGATATTACTCTCAAAGAATGAATATGTGACCAAGCTAAATCCTAAAGGTCTTATGGGACTCACTGTATGAGAAATTCTAGAAGATATCCTATATTATGATGATTGTATAATATTAGAAATATTGAAAATTGAATTTTCAAGCTTATAAGACCATATGGGATATAAATGCTACTCTATAAACAAATACAATTAGCTTGAAGCTTGTCTTAGAAGTCATAGAAAACGAGATGATAAAGACAAATTTGTCTAATTCCAGAAGAAATATTTCTTGAAATAGAAGATCAAGAGCATTGAAATACTAGAAGTATCCAATATCATCCAGAATTACTTAATATCAAGTAGAAATTGACTAAGAATTTTTAGATAGCTCTATAAATCAGAATATGTGACTTGCATATATTATACTCCTAGAAGGATCAAGCAAGCATGAAGCTACTAAATGTCAAGCATTGAAGCTAAGACATGTAAGAATAGATAGAAAATAGAATATTTAAAGTTTCTCTTGAAGAAATTAAACCTTGTGCTTATAGATTTGTTGCTTTTGAAATTCATATCCTGAAGTATTGATAGTAGTGGTGGTGGTGCTTTAAGTTTTAATTCCCATTGAATTAAGTGAATTATGTAAACTCGTAGAAGAGTTAATGGTTACTTTATTAGCTTGAAGACTAATATGAAGTTCTTAGTTGCAATTTTTACTTGCAGTAATATATGTTAATTTTGCATGGACTAAATTAGATTTATATGTTTTACATATAAACATTTGCCTATTGCCTATCTAAACAAATTTTGCATTAATTTTATCCACAAAGAAGCCTCAATTAACCTTGAAGGTTATAGTTCTTTATGCACTACTACCTTGTAGGTAGAAAGGAAACTGAATTTCCTAGAAACACATGAATAATTGGACTATACTGATAAAAGGTCCTAATGGCTAGAGGGGGGTGAATAGCCTATTAAAAATTTCTACAACAACACTTAACAAATCGGTTAGACAAATATGAGGCAAAGCGAGTGTTGCGCTAGCCTACTAAAAATGCAAGCCACCTACCTCAATTCTAGTTTCTATAGTCTCTATCCACACAATGGCTATGTCACTACACTAAGTTAGTGTGCTCTCAAAAGCTAACTAAAGAGCCACACTAACCAAACTAACAAACTCTCACGACTAGCTACACTAAAGAGCTTGACAACTAGTTTGCGTTAATGTAAAGAGAGAGAGCAAAATGGTTATACCGTTGAGTCGAGGAATGAACCAATCAATCACAAGAATGAATACCAATGAATACCAATGAATACCAATGATCCTCGCTGCTCTAAGCCATCTAGGTAACGGCAACCACCAAGAGTAACAAGCGAATCTCATAGCGAAAAACGAACACCAAGTGCCTCTAGATGCAAACACTAAAACAATGCACTTGGATTCACTCCCAATCTCACAAAGATGATGAATCAATGATGGAGATGAGTAGGAGGGCTTTGGCTAATCTCATAAGGTTGCTATGTCAATGCAAATGGTCAAGAGAGTTAGCTTGAACCAGCCATGGGGTTTAAATGGAGAGCCCCCATGAATAGAGCCATTGGCTCAATTATTGGGTTGACTGCGCATTGACCGGATACGCAGTTCGTGTGCACCGGACGTGTTTGGTCGGTGATCGGACACGTCCGGTCACCACGTGTCTCATTTAAACTAAGTAGCCATTGCTGCCATGAGTACCACGCTCAGCTGCGACCAGACGTGTCCAGTGTAGACGACCAGACGTAGGACGGGCAGCGTCCGATCGAGTCCAGAGAGCTCCTAGAGCCGCTCTAGGTCGACCGGACGTGTCCGGTCACACTGGACCGGACGTAGGAGACTTAGTGTCTAGTTGAGTCTAGAGAGCTCCTAGAGCCATTCTAGGATGACCGGATGCGTCCGGTCACACTAGACTGGACGCTCCCAGAGTTCGATCAATTTTTACTCTAAAAACCCGAGGCTCGCTGATTCACACCGAACACGTCCAGTGTGGCGACCAGACGCGTCCGGTCGCTCTCTGCAATGCAGTACCAAGCCACATCACTTTGACCGGATGCTAAACAGTAACTCCTTAGCGTCCGGTCGCTCCACTGAACCAGAGTCCGGTCGTTAATATCGGACGCGTCCGGTCACTCTATGACCAACACGACTAACTCCTTTTCAACTCTATCTTCTTCACCCTTTCTCAAATGTGCCAACCACCAAGTGTATCACCTTGTGTACATGTGTTAGCATATTTTCACAAACATTTTCAAGGGTGTTAGCACTCCACTAGATCCTAAATGCAAATGCAATGAGTTCGAGCATCTAATGGCACTTTGATAACCGCATTTCGATATGAGTTTCACCCCTCTTAATAGTACGGCTATCGAACCTAAATGTGATCACACTCGCTAAGTGTCTTGATCACAGAAATGAAAAGGCTCCTACCACTTATACCTTTGCCTTGAGCCTTTTGTTTTCTTTTACTTCTTTTCCAAGTCCAAGTACTTGGTCATCACCATGGCAACACTATCATCATGTCATGATCTTCATTTGCTTCACCACTTGGAGTAGTGCTACCTATCTCATAATCACTTTGATAAACTAAGTTAGCACTTAGGGTTTCATCAATTCACCAAAACCAAACTAGAGCTTTCAATCTCCCCCTTTTTGGTAATTGATGACAACCCTTACACAAAGATATGAATTGAAATTTAATTGAATTCATGTTGCTTGCCCAAGCATATTTACCATGTGTAAAAAGATATGGATAAGTTTTATGAACCCCAAATGGTAGCAATTGCTCCCCTATATATGTGCTAAGAGTTTGAATTGTAGCTTGCACATATGCTTAGATAGGAAATATAGGAGACAATGTCTACCAAATGATGCTAAGGTATAAAAGATAGACCTTTGAAGCGTGATACTAATCGGAGTGCACCAATATACCATCCTTAGCATCATTAGTAACTAGACATACACAAAAACTAGAATACCCCATGAGATCAACATTAGAAGTAAGGGTCTAGTTTTCATAATGTGAGCATAAGTCAAGTTACTTAACCTATGCATGCTAGTTTTTCATTTCATCATCCAAACCTACAACTAGCATACGTCACACAAGCATGGATATTGAAATTTAAAACTTGTGCCATGCAAGCAAACATATGAAATACACATTTAAATGCACCATACAAGTTCATGAGCTTGCTCCCCCTACTTGTGTGCTCACAATTTTAATTGATCCCCTTCCTTTGCCAATATCTCTCCCCCTATGTCAAATTTTCCCCTTTGTTGTCTTTTCACTATCTTAGTACACCTTGTTGTCTTTTCACTATCTTAGTACACTATTTCTCCCCCTTAACACTTATCCCTTTGTTTTTCTCCCCCTTTGTAATCAATGACCACAAAGATTAAAAATGTAGATAAGTTGAGATTATCAATGTCAATCAATGTGGTGAGGATCATTTTCCCAAATTTGGTCCAATCTAGATCATTTACCAAAGATATTTAACTCGGTTTGATCTAAGGACAAGCTTCTTCACACCTCTAAATAAGGGTTATCTTGTACCATGTTGAGTTAAACACTTAGAGCTCATTTTCTAGATCTAACACTAGGTTTACAAACCCACAAACATGTCATATGCTACCACTAGACCAAATTAATCATAGAAGCAATAGTGGTACCATACAATCATCAAATTCATTTGATTTTCATGAATGAGCCTATTAAATATGAAAGATATCTAGATGCACTAAATATGTCCTTAGCAAGGATGTATGCCGTGCCAATCAACTTTTACCTTTGATTGCTTGAAGGAGAGGCATGTCATATGAGTGGGGGTGCATCAACACATATTTGAGAAATCCAATATGTTCAACTCATTCCCTAGCTTGTAAAACCTTTTCTCATCTAATGGCTTGGCGAATATATTGGCAAGTTGATCTTTGGTGCCTACACTCTCAATACAAATGTCTCCTTTTTTGTTGGTGATCCCTTATGAAATGGTGGTAGACATTAATATGCTTTGTTCTTGCATGTTGAACCGGATTGTTGGTTAACTTGATTGCACTCTCATTGTCACATAGCAATGGTACTTTCTTGAACTTGATTCCAAAGTCATTCAAGGTGGCCTTCATCCAAAGTATTTGTGCACAACAACTACCGGCGGATATGTATTCGGCTTCGGTGGTTGATAGTGCAACACTATTTTACTTCTTTGAAGACCATGAAACAAGTGACCTTCCCAACAATTGACATGTGCCTGAGGTGCTCTGTCTTTCAACCTTGCATCCCGCATAATCTGAGTAGGAGTAACCAACTAGCTCAAACTTTGCTCATTTGGGATACCACAAACCAACATTTTGTGTATGCTTCAAGTACCTCAATATTCTCTTTGTAGCCTTCAAATGACTTTCTCTTGGTGAGGCTTGAAATCTTGCACACATGCATACACTAAACATGACATTCGGCCTTGATGCGGTCATATAGAGTAGGCTTCCAATCATAGATCGATACAATTTTTGATCCACCATATTGCCACTTGCATCACTATCTAAGTTGCAATTTGTTCCCATTAGTGTACTAATGGCTTTGCTATCACTCATGCTAAACTTCTTGATTATGTCCTTGATGTACTTTCCTTGACTCACAAATGTACCATTCTTCAATTGCTTGATTTGAAGACCAAGGAAGTAACTTAACTCTCCAATCATGGACATCTCAAACTCATTAGCCATCATCTTTCTAGATTCTTCACAAAAGTTTTGATTGGTTGATCCAAATATGATGTCATCAACATAGATTTGCAACACAAATAATATTTTTCAATCTTCTTGATGAAAAGAGTGGTGTCAACCTTGCCCATCATGATCCCTTTAGAGAGTAGGAAGTCCCTCAATCTCTCATACTATGCTCTAGGTGCTTGCTTCAAGCCATACAATGCCTTCTTCAACTTGTACACATGGTTGGGATTCTTTTCATCTTCAAAACTAGGAGGTTGCTCAACATATAATTCTTTATTGATGTAACCATTGAGAAATACACTCTTGACATCCATTTGATAGAGTTTAATGTTGTGGGTACAAGCATAGGCTAGCAAGATCCTAATTGCTTCCAATCTAGCAACCGGGGCATATGTTTCTCCAAAGTCAATCCTTCAACTTGTGTATAGCTTTGTGCTACCAATCTTGCTTTGTTCCTTACTACTATCCCATCTTGATCTTGCTTGTTTCTAAAAACCCATTTGGTTCCAATCACATTGTGTCCCTTTAGTCTCTCTACTAATTCCCATACTTGATTTCTTGTGAAGTTATTCAATTCTTCATGCATAGCATTCACCCAATCAACATCCTTCAATGCTTCATCTATCTTCTTGGCTAAGCTCACAAGGTTGCTATGTCAATGAAATGGCCAAGAGAGTGAGCTTGAACTAGCCATGGGCTTAAATAGAGAGCCCACATGAATAGAGCCGTTGGATCAACTATTGGGCTGACTGCGCATTGACCGGATGTGCTGGTTGTGTGCACTAGACGCGTCTGGTCGGTGACCGGACGCGTCCGGTCGATGCCCGACCGCCACGTGTCTCATTAAAACTAAGTAGCCATTACTACCATGAGTACCACGCTCAGCTGTGACCAGACGCGTCTGGTGTGGACGACTGGACATAGGATGGGCAGCATCCGGTCGAGTCCAGAGAGCTCCCAGAGCCGCTCTGGGCTGACCGAACGCGTCTGGTCACACCGGAATGGACGCAGGAGACTTAGCGTCCGGTCGAGTCTAGAGAGCTCCCAGAGCCGCTTTGGGATGATCGGACGCATCCGGTCACACTAGACTGGACGCTCCTAGAGTTCGATTAATTTTAACACTAAAAACCCAAGGCTCGCTGATTCACATCGGACGCGTCCGGTGTGGCGACCGGACGCATCTGGTCACTCTCTATAATGAAGTACCGAGCCACATCACTTTGACCGAACACTGAATAGTAACTCCTCAGCATCTGATCACTCCACTGAACCAGAGTCCGGTCGTTAATACCTCTGTGACCAGCGCGACTAACTCCTTTTCAACTCTATCTTCTTCACCCTTGCTCAAATGTGCCAACCACCAAGTGTATCACCTTGTGTACATGTGTTAGCATATTTTCACAAACATTTTCAAGGGTGTTAGCACTCCACTAGATCCTAAATGCAAATGCAATGAGTTCAAGCATCTAGTGGCACTTTGATAACCGTATTTCGATACGAGTTTTACCCCTCTTAATAGTATGACTATCAAAACTAAATGTGATCACACTCACTAAGTGTCTCCTACCACTTATACCTTTGTCTTGAGCCTTTTATTTTTCCTTTACTTATTTTCCAAGTCCAAGCACTTAATCATCACCATGGCAACACCATCATCATGTCATGATCTTCATTTGCTTCACCACTTGGAGTAGTGCTACCTATCTTATAATCACTTTGATAAACTAGGTTAGCACTTAGGGTTTCACCAATTCACCAAAACCAAACTATAGCTTTCAACTGACATATGAACTGATCTTAGAAGGATCTATTTAGCCAAGAAATTATATAATCCTAAAACTAAGTATCTAATACTTTAGCTTAGAAACTAGAAGTTTATGTCTTACCCTGAATCCATTTTTGTGCACATAATAGTATACTAGATATGTCAATTTCATGCCATAATTATTGAATACTAGAAGTATGATTGAACTCTATGGAATATTTAAAATGATTATTCATAGATGCATGAAGCTTATTACTACTTGAAGTAATTATGGCATGAAAAGGGGGAGGAATTTTGGGTAAAGGCATAATAAAATGTGGGTAATATATATTTAATAGGCATAGCCTTCCTAAATCTATCTTTAAGTGCATATATCAGGACTTGAAGTTCTAGCCGCTCCCTTCCGGCCGAGTTAATTTTCTCTACATTGCACTAATTGCAAGTAAGCTTGTAGCTTTGCATTTTGTTGTTATCTATTACATTGGATTGAATATCAATATTCCACGTTACACATTAATGTGTATCACTATGTTGTGCTCTTGTTGAGCTACAACTATCTCCACTCCTACATAATATTAGTATAGAAGCTATATTTGTAGCTTATAGCTACTATATTTTTCCTCATAATTAAATTAGCTAGCTAGCACGCTAGTAGTTCTCGTTGAACTAAGGAATATTTTGCTTTCAATGCGTTGCATGCACAAGCATTATATTGGTCTATGGCCAAGTAGCCTAAGATCAGGGGGAGTTGGTTAATTTGAAATTAGTTAATTGGAGAAGTGACCCAATTGATGGGATGAATGATTATGGAATTAAGATGGTGGATAACACACTTAGATGATTTGGGATTTTTTGAAGAAAAGGCATTTGGAAAATTTTGTATTAATGGCAATTAGAAATTTCTAGACGACATTCCATGTGATTTTGAATGTTGCGTATTTTATACATTTGAAGTGTATGGTCCATTTTTTTAATATATGAGTACTTGGATCAATTTTTTGGCTAAACAATAAAGAAGCTAGACAATGAAATAGTTTTCTAAACTATGATATGTGCAAATCCGAGGAGAACATCCCTGAGTTTGTAGGAATGTTGAACATTCTTAAGTGCACTATATGTATTCTAGCTCGCTGCATTTAATGAATAATAACCCCTGTTTAAATTGTGTGTGAATATTTCCCATAAAACTTCATCATAGCATACATGAATGGGCCTCCACTTGTAGATGGAGATACATGACTTTGAATTATTTTAAGCCCATGATAGGGGATATCTTTTGAAGTATGCTATTAAAGATCTAATATTGGCATTAAGGGGAGAGAGAGAAAGCCTATTTTGAATGCCAAATATTATTTCCATAGAAGGAAAATGATCTAAAGAAAATATTCCTCGAAGCTTGAAGCAGAAATAATATCACGCACTAAATCAAACAATAGTTTGACTAATGCTCTTGTGAAGCATGAAGCAGAGCATATGCCAGATATTTTTGAAAAATGAGAAGAGTAACTTGAAGTTATAAACCAGAAGTTGTGTTTGCTAGTAGTAAACTAAATATTGTATACTATCAAGCTAAAATCTACGGGGACGCATGTGGATTCTAGTTTAGTGCATACTTGTGAAATGAAATAAGAACAAACTCCTCCATTCTCATGAAGAGAACACCTCATGAAAAAGGTTAGGTACCTCATGAAGAGGATCATCATGAAGATGAGATCCAACACACTAAGCATGTGCATGATTAGTGTTGGATGTGCAGAACAATAAATAATCTCTTGTTTGGGAAATAACAAAGAGATATAATAATCTCACATTATGAGAATATTAGAAGAAAATAATAGTTGTCGACAACGCTACCTTTATAATTGCAAATGTTTCTCTTATGAGAACCTAGGTCTAGAAAACAAAGTCCATGGCAAAGTCATCGGTAGCGATTATATCAGGTCAATGAAGAAAGCAATTGAGGTTGAATCTCCTACTATGAAGAAATAAATGTTCTGCTATATCTCTGGCAAATGAAATGATATGAATATGCAATTAGTAAGTGGATTCTAAAAATCCATATAGTTCCTGAAGAATAGAAATCGCAACATATAGAAATTCAATCTCATACTAAGTATTAAGAAGTATAAGGTAGAATATATATTCCTATATGAATATTGAAGTCTCAAGAAGAGCATGTCCTAGAAGTAATAGAGTCATCGAATGACTTTATAGTGAATAACACTATCTTATTGTGTATATCTTAGAATAATCTCTCATGCAGTAGAGAATATATCTCGTGGAAGAGAAATGTAATTCACCGAAAATAAGAACATCCTTGAAGGAACTAATCCATGAAGGATTTACCAGTCGATTCTTGAATAAGCACCATTGATCCCTGAAGTGAATATAGACCCAAGAGAAAGAAACATGAGGAATCTTAAACAGCATGAAAGGTGTCATATAAACACTTAGAAAGTGCATATCAAAAGCTAGCAAATGAAGTGTTGATATCCTCTAAATACCATAGAAGGTATAAGAATAACGATGATTTTGGCAATTGAATTATCCCCTAAAGACTGGATTTATTAGTTCATGGTACAATTAAAATCCTAAAGATTTGAAGAACATATAATTTGAAAATCCACTAAGAAAGAATTATAAGTATTCAAACTCTAGTATAAGTTTTATACACTATCTAGAAGATATTGAATATTGTAACTTATTTACCCCCATAATCCTTTGAAAGGATTTTTTTACCCTAAAGGATAAATTTTATTTGTTTTGCACAACTAATAAGTGGTTATTTATGTATGAAGCATATTGCTCTTATTTACTCATATTATAATTTATTGAATAATGGTAAGCCAACATTTTGGTATTATGGTACTGCATACCATTATTAAGCACATATTTATGAAAAGTGTGGACTGAACAATGAAGTTCAAAGGATGGCTTTATAAGGGGGAGCAATTTGAGTAAATCTACCTTGAAGGTAATTAAAACCACTAGAATTACAAAGATCATGTAGATCATACTTGCTAAAACATTGAAGTTTATGCATAGATCATGAAGATAAATATCTATTCATGAATAATAGAATATCCTGAAGAATACATGACCAAGAAGGTTAAATGTTGTACTCTTTTTTCCTATGTGAGTTTTTATTTGAAGGTTTCTCACGCAAGGTTTTTAATGAGACAACATGTGCAATGCAATTAATGAATGCGATGTACTCTTTTCTCCAAGAACCGCTTTTTTCCACTAGGTTTTCGGATAGAGTTTTTAATGAGGCATGTGCGTATCATGGTAATCGCCCAAGGGGTAGTATTGTAAAACATACATACTCTATCTTAGGGTCCGTTTGGCAGAGCTGTGCTCCCTAATTCTCTAGCTATGCTCCCTGATTTTTTGGTGAAGTGATTCTAAGGCTGAAAATAATTCTCATTGATTTTTTAGCATAAACTCTTAAAATCACTATGGAGAATCACTTCATAGAATCAGGAGAAGCTACTTTTTTTGCTCTCAGACTCTTAGTTCATTTTAGAGAATCACTTCACAGAATCAACAGAGAATCACTTCACTCTAAAAAAACCGTTTGGCAGCCGGGGAGTGATTCTGTCGATGTTTCGTGTTATCACTGACTATTAAATTTCTAATATTGCGCATCTAGCTCAGATGGTGTGCTAAGAGGACACGAGGTTTATACTGGTTCCGGCAGAATGTCCCAATGTCCAGTTCATTGCTACTGCTCAAGTTACTAGTACTAAAAGTTTGTAGTAGGGGTTATAAATGGTCGAGAGAGGGACGTGTCCCAAGTCTCTGATGAGAGGAGCGAATGGGTGCTGAGAGCTCGGTCGCTTCCCAGCTAGGTGCTTGTGTGTTCTGATCGGTTCTAGTTAGAATTGATGCGATGTGTTGCGATTCCCCTTATGGGATGTCCTGCTTTCCCTTTTATAGGTCAAGGAAAAACACGGGTTACAGTGGGGGGAAAAGAGGAGAATGAGAAAGAGAAGAAGTCCCCCAGGATCATCGGGTCGTTCTTTTTCCTTCACGTGGGTCCTGCCGACCCTGTAGAATTCAACAAGGATAGCTCCACATCGTGGCCCTATCCATCATTGGTGTCGTGCCATGCACAGGGGTCGTCTCTCGGTCATGGCGCTCCACTCTGTCTTGGTAGGTGTCATGGTGAACTGATGGACCTATCAGTGCTCATATGAGGGTTAGGCAGAACAACACCAGTATGCCCAACGCTGTTCCTAATATGAATCCACAAGTATGGCCCGTCATAGCCATGGGTTATATCAGGGCATGCCAATCACCTCCTTAGTGTCAGAGCTTTGACCTAGGCCCATTCACTTGGACATAGAGTGGTTGGCAGCGGTATGGGTCTTTGTCGGGCGAGATGGATCCCCCAGTCTCAGGGTTGGTCGAGGTGGAGTCCCCCAGAGGCCGGGCGAGGCGAAGCCAACCCTTAGAGGTTGGGCGAGGCGGAGCCCATGGCCTCGGTGTTAGGTGAGGCGGAGCCCACCCTCAGAGGTCGAGCAAGACAGAGCCCACCCTCAAAGGTCAGGTGGGGCAGAGCCCACCCTCAAAGGTTGGGCGAGGTAGAGCCAGCCCCTAGAGGCCAGGCGAGGTAGAGCCTATGGCCTCGGTGTCGGGTGAGGCGGAGCCCACCCTCAGAGATCAGGCAAGGTGGAGCTAGCCCTCTAAGGTCAGGCAAGATAGAGCCCAAGGCCTCAATGTCAGGCGAGGTGGAGCCTATCCTTAGAGGTTAGGTGAGACAAAGTGCAAACCCAAGGGTCAGGTGAGGTGAAGCCTACCCCTAGAGGTCAACCAAGGTGGAGCTCGTGCCTCGGTGTCAGGCGAGGTGGAGCCCACCCCTAGAGGCTGGGCAAGGCGGAGCCCATGGCCTCGACATCACCCCCAGAGGTTGTGCGAGGCAGAGACCACCCCTAGAGGCCAAGAGAGGTAGAGCCCACGGCCTTGGTGTTGGGCAAGGTGGAGCCCGCCCCAGAGGCCAAGCGAGGCAGAGCCCATGACCTCGGTGGTGGGTGAGGCGGAGCCCACTCACAGAGGCTGGGCGAGGTGGAGCTTGCGCACCTAGGGGTCAGTTGGAGCCGTAGTTGCACTCTTGACTGCTCGGATGAATCAATGTTGTTGGTTATTAACTCCTCTTTAGGTACCCTAGTGTTGGTCCCCACCAATAGCCCCCGAGCCTGTGGAGGAGTAGAATACTCCTTCGGAGGCTTTTTTGAATGGGAGGACTCTGAAGGCATCGACCTTCTTTTGTTGCCCACAGCATGACCTGGGGGTGGTGATTCCCTTTCCTCGAGCCCCCTCCCATAGTAGGGGCCTAGTCGAGGATCGGTTCGTCTTTGCGATTGTCTTCCCTTAAGTGTTTTTTCTGATAAAAACAGACGGGCCAAGCCGTACCACTATTTTCCTTTAAGGATGAATTATGGCACTCGGTGAGCTATTAATGGGCTAGTCTAAGTGGGGCCCCTAGCATCCCGTTCATGGGGATCCGGCTTAGGTCAGCTTGGTGACTGACCCCAGATTCTCACTGGTCAATCCTTATAGTTCTCGGGTCTGTTCGACTAGTCCCGAGGTCTAAGTACCTTTCTTCAAAGAAAAACCATGGATCGTAACTGGCCGAGAGTCAAACGTGGGTCAGAATGCCCACGGCGCTCATGCGCCTAGGTACTAGCCGCTAGTGGGCCCATCCCTTTCCACCTCTCACCCTAAAGATGCTTGGAGCGTTTGTCAAACCCGTTGATGGGCTGACCTATGAACTCCTAGGCACAGTCGGGCTGTAGAGGCACTTTTAGATCCGTATTCCTTTTACTCACGATGAGTCGTGGCCCATCTAGAGATGCAAAACGTTTGGCGAGTTTTCTGAGGGAACAGGTACAGATTGCGTGCGCATGTCCCATGGCAGGACATGGTGGTAGATCATGGTAGGCGCGGCGATCTAGGTGGGCGGTTGGTTTCCTCACACCTGTCATCCCTATAAAACCAAAAGGGTTCACCCCTAGGGTTCCATACCTTGCATCCTTGCCTCCATAGCCACAACTACCACCTCCAATCGCTTAGGTTTCCTACCTTCGCATCCCCATTGCCATCGAGCTCGCATCCATCCGCCCCCACCTCCAATGGATCCATGGTGTCGTTCCAACATCACCTTCCAGTGCATGGAAGACCTTGTCTGTCGTGGTCTTCTCTACACGTGGACCTTAGCTGAGGACTAGCTGCTGCCCAGCGAGGAGGATCTGTCGTCGCCGCCCGATGGCTATGTGGTGTTGTTTGCCCACTTCCATGAGTGTGGGTTTGTGATCCCTGTCCACAAATTTCTTCTGGGGCTGCTGCATTATTACAAGATCAAGCTGTAGCATCTCAACCCCAATGGGATCCAGCACATGGTGGCGTTCGTCACCCTGTGCAAGGGGTTCCTAGGGATCATCCCCCACTTTGATCTGTGGAGGTACTTCTTTGCTATCACCCTCTAGAAGAAGAGGGAGAAGAGCGGTTGGCAGGAGCTGCATATGCCGATGGGGTGCGCTGGCATCTAGCTTCGGAACAATTGGGTCGGCGAGTACCCGCCCATGTGACTATCGACGTCCAACAAGGGGTGGCACTCGTAGTTGTTCTACCTCAAGAATGATGCCGCCTCTCCTCTGCTGGAGTTTATCGGGCGCCTGATCGAAGAGGCCTCGGAGTTGTGGAGGAAGTGGGGCTTCCTAGAGAAGGACAAGAAGAAGATCCGAGACCACATTGCCGCCATCCACATCCTCAAGGAGAATGGCCTGAAGGGGTCGGGCATCATCGGGGCCTACCACGCAAGGAGGGTGGTGCCGTTGATGATGCGTGAGCTCCCACTATATGCAATGGTGCTCGAGGCGTCGTTCGATGGAACGACGTGCTCCCCAACTTTGAGATTGTGCAACGCATCAAGGAGGCCATGGAGCCCTCATGGGATGATGCAGGTGCCCCCCTCAATTTTGTCTTTCTAGTGCCGAGGCATCCTCTGATGCGGTCGGAACCAGGCCACATCATCTTTGTAAGTTTCCCCTTCTCCTGCCTTCTCTTCAATCGATTTCCAAACCTCTTAATACTAACTTTGAGAGGGGCGAGACTAGCCGAGGGACCTCATCTTCATGGATCACCTAGCGCTGTTGCCAAGGGGTTCATCCATGAGGGCGGTGAATTGTGCCGAGGGCTAGCGGCTGAGGAAGGTGAAGGAGGACAAGAAGAGGAAGAGGCAGCGGAAGGTATAGGCACGGGAATAGGGGGTGGACACCGACAACGACGACAATGATAATGATGGCGATGATGATTAGGTAGCCGATGATGTTGAGTGGGACATCCTAGAGAATGAGGATGCACTGACAGGTATCGGTTTGTCCTTGCAGGAGTTGGGACCCTTCCTGTTCCATGGAGGGGAGGGTATGTCCGAGGAGACGACAAAGGCAGGACATATCGTTGGCCTCCCTCAGGAGTCCATAGGGGCAGGTAGCTCTGCTACCACACCTAAGATGTCGATGGAGGTGGGAGGCTCTATCGTCGTGTCCTAAGAGTCAAGGGGAGCGAGCCCCTCTGCCCAGGAGCAGGGGGTGGGCTCGAAATGGCCTCACCCTAATGAGGCCGAGCAGAGGTTAGAGGTTTGCCCCCAAACATATCTGCCACCCAATGGCGCAGAGGTGAGTTATTAGCTCCTCTATTTTTCCTTCCCTTGTAGTGTTGGCAGGCAGCGGAATCCTTTGGCGCTGGCGCCAAAGAAAAACATCACTCTTTAGGCGATGCGGTAGCAGCGCCAGTGTGACCGTGTCTCCGGCCAGACAGGTGCTGGCCATGGTGACGCCCGTGCCCTCAGTGGGACAGGTGATGCGGGGGCTCAAAGGGCGCCTTCAGAGGTCATAGAGTAGCCGGTGATGGCGGTGATACCGCTGTCGACGATGGGGTGGATGGGGCAACCGACTACGCTTGTGGTGCCGATTGTGGTGGGTGTGACATAGCCGGTCTAGGCCCCACTGATGTAGGTGGAGGTGGTGGTAGCTATGATAGGTGGGCCACAGCCAGACACAACCGCAGCGGCGCTTGAGGCACCGGTGCGACCCATGCCATTGGTGGCCCAAGCGACGCCGCCTGGCATGGGCCAGATGGAGGGGGATGCAGTCGAGTGGTCCCCAGACATCGTGGTGCTAGGGGAGGAGTTGGTGGTCGTACCATTGACCTCTTCTATCACTAGAGGGAGTGTACCAATGAGGATGTCACGGTGAGAAGGGTCGGCGGTGCTTGGAGCCGGCCAAGAGCCATCCTTGGCGCTAAAGTTGATAGGCAATGACTCGCCCATGTGGGGCAAGCCCTTACTTCAGTGGATGAGTCCATAGGATCTAGCGTCGACGCTCTTCACCCTCGACGATGTCGCTAAGAGCATGGAGCAGGAGAGCCTCGATGCGGGGATCGTGTCCATGCTGGAAGCCTTGGACCATGCTAGGGGTGCCTTACATGACGTTGTCCTTCCCTCTAGCTGGGTATTTGCTTGATCCTGCCTCTCACCCTTTTCTTTCTCTATATATTTTTGTATCCTAACTGTCACCTCCCTTCAGTCCCTCATCGCTCGTAGCCAGGGGAAGTCTTGGTTCCTTCATGAAAAGAAGGAAACCTAGGACCACCTCATCGAGGAGGCATGACTATGTGGGGAGGTGACCACTCAGCTTCTTGCTGCCTAGCAGAGGGTGGCCGAGCTAACTGCCCTCACCAAGGAGGCAGACAGTCTTTGGTCATGGGTGGTCGAGGCCTGTCAGGACGCTGACGAGGTCGAGAAGGCATTTGAGGCCCTATCGGTGAGGTCATGGAGGGACGACGAGGAGGCAACCAAGGTTAGGAAGGAGCAGGAAGAGCTACTCTAGAAGGACGCCGAGACACGCCAGTGGATCCTCAACCCTCTGGCCGAGGTTGAGAAGGAAAGGGAGCTAAAGTTGGGGGCTAAGGAGAAGCTCGTGGCCCTAGAGAAGAGGGCAAGCTCGGATGCCATGGCGGTCGCCCGGCTGTGTAAGGAGTGGGATGAGCTGCTCTAGACCATAGAGAGGCTCTGCTCAGAGCATGGCGCAGCTTGCGAGGAGCGTGACTAGGCCTTCCAAGAGCATGAACAGGCCTACCAAGAGCACAATGACGCATAGCAGAAGGTCGGCTCCCTCCAGATCGAGCTCAGAAACATGATGACCTAGAAGCTAGAGGTCGAGGGTGTTTCTACCAAGATGGCCGTGGACCTCGCCGAGGCGAGGAGGAATCTTCAGGTGGAGAGCGATGAGCTTAGTATCCTGAGCGCCGCCCTCGGAGTGGTCTACGATGACCTTGAGGTGGTGTAGTTGGAGGGGACTAGCTCACTCGTAGCCCATGCCATCGAGATCATGGCGTGGGTGCGCCAGCTTGAGAGGAATGCCCTTCATGTCGAGGTCAATCAATCCTTCGTGATTGCTCGTTCTCACTATGGGGACAACATCGATCTGGAGATGATGAGCCATGGCTTCATGCCTCGCTATGAAGTCCACGAGCTGGAGGAGATGGAAGCGGCAGTGACTCCCCTTTCATAGGACCTGGTGGATAGAATCGAAGGCATAGTTCTCCCCTAGAGGGGCTAGTTAGTGAAATAGTGAAAGGTCCTTGTGTGGTTTTGGTAATTGAGTGACAACCTAGGTGAACTAATTATGTTTATGTGAGATATATAGGTGATTAGTCCATAGGTACATGTGTGTGAGCAACATATGCCATGGAGGTGGAAATGGCTCAGAGATGTTGCAAAGCTCACACGTGTGATGATGAAAGAGCTCATTGCACAAGAGACATGACATTGGGTCATGTGATCAAGGTGTAGAAGATCAAGACATGACTTGGCTTGATGGACTGGTTGCAAGCATGAAGGGCAAGTTGGAGGCTTTAGAGCGATGGACCGTGTGGCGGTGAAGCTCGAGCAAGACTTGGCATCGGTGGACAAAGGCAACGGTGAAAAGCAAGTGAAGTCAAGATCGATGAACCAATATGATCACATGATGATATGAAGTGGATCATATCATTGTTGATCATGTTGGTGCATGTGTTGCATCGACATTGGAGGAGATGGAATGGAATGCGCAAGGCAAAGGTATAACCTAGGGCATTTCATTTCACCGGTTATAGGTGTGTAGAGAAGTTGATGACCAGGTTTAGGATAGATGGCCGTACTATCAAGGGGGCAAACTTGTTTGCATATCGGTCATCTAGTGCCACTCGAGTGATCTAACTTTGCATCGTTGCTAGGATCGAGGGGTGTGGCAAGTTGAGTGCCTAATCCTTTGAAAATGATTGTGAAAATGCTAACACACATATACATGGTGGTGTTGGCACATTTACAAAGGAGAAGAAGTTGGAGTTGATATGGATCAACTCGATGAAGAAAAGGAGGCGAAAGGAGGTCACAGTGAGTGACTGGACGCTGGCCTTGGTAGGATCGGAGTGTCCTGTCAGAGGAACAGTTGAGCGCGTGGTCTTAGTCTTGTAACCGGACGCTGGCATGAAGGGTGACCGAACACGCAGGGCCTATGTCTGGTCAGGCTAACATACGCTGACATGGTGGTGTGAGGAACAACAGTGACGTGTGGTAGTCAGAGAACAACTAGACTCAGGTTCTTTGTTTGATCGTGATTGACTTGACACGTCCGGTCACAAAACAGAGGCTTGGGGAGCTCTCTAGAAATGATCAGACTCTGGCTGGTCTGTGTCTGGTTGTGCAGGAGCAGACACGTCCCATCTCAAAATAGAGGCTTGGGGAGCTCTCTAGAAATGACCGAACTCAGGCGTTGCAGTGTCCGGTCATCCTCGCTGTGCCGCGTCCGGTTGTGTTAACACTAGATTTTGGTCGATTCTGGAGGATGACAGGTGGACCCACATGCGGGAAGAAGGGTATTCGGCAAACAAAACAAGCGGTCGGCTAAATGCTTGTGCGGTCGGTTACTCCAGAAGGCGGTGACTCCATTCGGGAAAGCAGAAGATGGCAGGCGAGGCTGATCGAAAAGATGAAAGTTGTAATAATAAAGGACTCTGAGAGTTTAGGGTAAGGAATCGTAAGTTTCCAAGTTTGTTTAAAAGTTCCTTTGTAAATCGTAGTCTTCTAGGACTCGTGTTTTGTCTAGGGTATAAATATTGACCCTCGACCATTGTAATGGGGGTTCACAACCAAATCAATACAACCAGCCCCGTGCCAACTTTCGAGTCCTTTTGTCGTGTCGTCGAGTTCTTCGAGAGGAGTCATCGATTCGTCGACCTCCGTAAGTTCCGACAACCTTGTTATCATGTTTAGTATCATGCGGTGGATTTAAACATGATGCAAGTAGTCTTGTTTGTTTTCAATGGTCATGCGGCGGATCTTTGCTTGACAATCAAGAAGTCTTTGCTTATGCTTTGTTTATGGGTAGATACCGTGCGGCAGGCGTTTGCTCAATATGCTTAGTGAAAGCAAGATAGTTATCGGCTCTATTAGATATGGCAAATCTAAATAGATTCATTAAGTTATCCAGTGTTGCATGTTTTTAAATATTTTATATATTTGTAACACACTTCTGCCCAATCTAGATTGATATTGTTCGGCTCTCTCTTATGGTTTTATTCGTGCTTCGACGATCATTGCTTTTCATACTACCTTTGCAAATAGATAACATGCTCACAATGGCTGAGTTATTTTAATCTAGATTGTCACATGTCGCGGGTTCATGCATGTTAATCACGTTTAAGCTTTAACGAAACCAGGTGTCATGCGGCAGATGCAGGTTTTAGATTAGTTTAATCATTTTTATTTGCACGTTCCTTCTTCATGGACCCCAATTCGGCTGGACTGCTGAGCTTGGTTATGCATTAACTTATAATTAATTTCACTTGTTTCAAACATGTCTTCCCATGCACATGCATTCGGCAATCAGGTCTTTACGTGCATTCATCTTACGATTAGCTGAATGGTTTATAAACTTGTTGGCAGACAGCTCTCTATAGCCATATGTCGTTGTAAGTGGCTTCAGGGCCATATATGTGGAACTGTCTGGTCTCACCCGACATGTTCCGGTTTGGCATTTAATTGTTTTATCCCTTGTTAGTTTTCAGGTCAAACTAACTGGCATGCTTCCGGATCACGAAGCACCCGGGAACCCGATTGAAGCCACGCTTTCCGGCTTGCTGTGTGTGAGGCACAATGTGTCACATTTTGTGTCAACACACTTTTTGGCACGCCCGGTGGGACAATTTGTTAGTTCAAGATGGCGTCTGAGATCAACAATGATCATATTCTGGATGTGAGCATGGCAGAATTGCCAGATAATTATAGGAATTTAGTGCTACAAGCATGTGAGCAATACCAACGGAAGTGTTTGATGTCTTTTTCCAAAAACAAGAGCAATAAAGTGTTTCAAAAGCAGTCAATGCTAAGGGTTCTTCTTCCACATCAAACTGATTACACTGAAGAGGAGGATGCTCAGAAGATGGCAGCCCTAGTATATAAAGCTATAGGAGAAACCATGACAAACCATCACATAGCTTTTCTGAATACCTTTCGGGCAATCATGATCAGTACTTTTGGTCTAATGGTTGATAAATACTTTGAGGAAAATGTTGGACCACTTAGTGGACCGATGCTTTTCAATGTTCCAAAGCATCAAGAGAAGCCTGTTGGAAAAGAAGTAGCGTCGCCTTCAAATATAGGTGGATTGACTCACACTGAAAAGCAATCACATCCCACCTATGGCTAGGTGACATTTGGTACCACAGGAGAAGTGCCACCTTTAGCTTATAGAGTTTCTCCAGCATCAAACAGATTGCAGAAGAATATGTATGGAGATGGGTATCAAGAATTTACTGATTACAGTGCTATCAATGCTATACCAAATCCAGGGTATAGGAGTATTTCAGGATTGCCTTCTGGAGTGCAAGTACAAGGAAATCAGGATTCAGGCATTGATGTTTTGATGCACAGGATGGCTGATATGATGCAGAATCAGTTTGGCTTGAAGCCAAAAAATCAATCCTATTCATACAAGTCTCCTTATCCAGAATGGTACAACAGAGTGGCATTACCTCCAAGGGTGAAGCCTCCAACAGATTTGACCAAGTTTTCTGGTCAAGATGATACTAGTACCATAGAGCATGTCAGTCGGTACTTAATGCAGCTTGGAGAAGCTGCTTTAGATGAAGCTTGGAGGATTCAATATTTTCCTTTGTCTCTTACAGGACCAGCTTTCACGTGGTTCACGTCTTTACCAGCTCATTCCATCAGTACGTGGGTAGAACTAGAGCAGAAATTTCATTCATATTTCTACATGGGTACTAATGAGAAGAAGTTGGTTGATCTCATGAGTCTGAGGATGAGAACAAATGAGACCCCATTGGAATATCTTTGCAGATTTAGGGAGACCAAGAATATGTGTTATTCTCTGAATTTACCAGATGATCAACTACCTAGAATAGCTATAGCAGGAATGTTGCCGAATATCAGGGAGAAGTTGTTCGGCATGGAGTTTGATGATCTTGGCCAACTTGCGCAGCGTTTAGCAGCTATGAGTAATCAGGCCCAAGGATTCAGGAGAGATAATTGCTTTCAGAAGAACAATGCCACTAATGAGGTGTATCAAGGTTTTCTGGAGGAAGCGACTGAGTATATTGATGAAGATGAGATAGCTGCAGCTGAGTTGAATTGGGCAAAGGAACCCACTCAAGTTAGTCAACGCTGGTTGAAACAACAAAAAAGAACCTATGATTTTGATGTTACTAAGGCAGACAGGCTTTTTGCATTGTTGATAAAGGAAGGACGCATCAAGCTGCCAGAAGGACATCCTATGCTACGGCCTGAAGGAGTGAAAGACAAAAAGTATTGTGGCTTCCATAACACTAATTCTCACTCTATCAATGATTGCCGAGTGTTCAAAATACGAATCCAGAAAGATATCCAAGAGGGACATTTGAAGTTTGATGGCAAGATGAAAATTGATGATCAGCCTTTTTCCACAAAATATGATTTCTTTCTCTGTGAATATGATCTCTGCCAATGATCTCAAAGGTAAAGGCAAGGTAAAGGTGTTGACCTCTGATAGAGCAAAGGAAAGTGGTGCTGTTGACCCGGATCGGCAAGTCACCAGTAGAGAGCTGCAGCAACGAGTTCGGTTTCAGAATAGCTAAACCAAGAAAGGTCAAACTTCCAAACCCAGAGTTACATCACGTATTTTGCTAAACAAGTGGCAGAGAGAGCAAGAGAAGGAATACTATAAGAAGCAATGGTTTATGGAAGAATGCCGGAGGTATGAGGAAGAGGTATACCGAAGGGAGCAAGAAGAATACATGACAGAACAGGAGCAGTCTCATTGGGGTTGTTCGTTCTTTAGGCATTGTTGGAATGAAGGCTTGAGGTTGCCTACAAGAAATAATTGTCCAAAGTGTAGTGCTCAGTACTCTAAGTATAGGCAATCTCGAGTCAACCGCCGTCCCGTCTATGAAAGACTTGGAACGAAGGTTCCTGAAGAGGATCGGCGCTTAAAAATAGATGATTTTGAGAATCAGCAAAGGAAAAGATTTGCAGGTCAAGGCTGGATTCATGATAGGGTGTGATGGGAACAGGCCCGATCTTCCGAGAGGTAGCCGGTAAGTTCGATTTGTGGAGATCTCGACGTTGGCGATCCGGCTTCAAATCAGACATGATTCGAACCCTGCAACCGTTACACCACTGCTCCGTTGGTTATCAACCAAGCACAACTTGATTGACCTCGCCAAGAAGGCTTTTCCTGCAAGTGAATCGAAGAGCACAAGCAAGAAGGTAAAACACGCAATCTGAAATTGCAAATATGAATAACGCGAATATCAATAGAGGGTTCAAGAACTTGGTTCCAAAGGACTAATCGACACAGTGGAGGAGATCAAGAACGGGGGCCCTGGATCACTGTAAAAGGATTTGTCACCACAGTTATAATGAACGATTCAGTTTCTCGATGGAAAACTAAACTCTAAACAAAACCCAATTGTATAGCAGCAGCGGTGGCTGTGTTTATAGTCTAAGACTCAACCTAGGGTTGGGGACGGCCAGGGGTTGGGCGCCCACAACTTGGGCTTAAGGCCCGACACGATACATGGCCAAGTTGGCCCAAATAGGTGACACAGCACCTTGCCGAGAACACACAGAATGATCCATGGACCTTCTGGAGCTGGGACCAGATCCAAAACGACGGCATCGTCGTCCCCTTTCCAACGCATCCAAGAACGGCCTGTTTCGATGTCGTATGAGGAAGTTATGACCGAAACAGTGACGACGTGTCTGCTGAATCCGAGGACGACGTGGCAGCTGAGTTGGAAACGAATTGCAACTTGGGGAAGACCATGGCGTCGATGTGTCCAGCGTGGCGATGTCCTCATCATCCTCCCCTTCTCGAATTGGAGTCGTCCTCGACTCTATCTTGGCGATGTCCTCATTATCCCCTCCTTGTAGAATTGGAGTCGTCCTCGACTCCATCCCATCATCAGCGAACTCCTGCAAAAGGTTAGTGACAGCAGGCAATGCACCAGACATAAAAGGTTGACAAAACATAGTATAACATGGTGCATCAGGATTATCACATAACTCAGCAGTAGCAGGAGTTGTAGCAAGAAAAGCACCTCCTTTTAACTTAATCCCATTATTTCTAGCAATGTCTGTTGGAGGTTTATTTTTGATCTCATTAGCATGCTTAATAATATCCATAGGAGACAAAGGCAGCAATGTAATTTTCTTGCCCTTATGTATGATAGTGTATGTATTAGTTCTACCATGGTGTAAAGCATCATTATCAAATTCCCATGGGCGACCTAACAAAATGGAACAAGCTTGCATAGGGACAACATCAAAATCAACAGTATCATGATAAGTGCCTGTGAAAAAGCTAATGCGTGCTGATTTAGTTACCTTAGTCTTACCACTATTATTGAACTATTGAAGTTTATATGGATACGAATGTTGTCGTGTGGTCAAGCCAAGCTTGTCAACCAAATCTGAACTCACCAAGTTGTTGCAACTCTCGCTATCAATGATAGTGAGAACACGACAACCCTGCACAATGAGATACATGTGGAACAAATTGTGGCGTTGGATCTTCATCGCTTCTTCATGACCCATACGTGTACTCAACACACGCTGCACAAGAAGGCTAGGGTAGTCCGCGGCAGCAGCCACGGAGTCAATGGTGATGGCCTCCTTGTCTTGATCGCCCTCGATGGGATCTGCATCAATGTTAGCAGCAAGGGCTAAATCATCTTCAACATCACTAGCACTTACATATCCATCCTCGGTAGCAATGAAAGCGCGACGACTGGGGCATTCCTTCATGACATGTCCCATGCCTTTGCATCGGTGGCAAACGATTTTAGAGCTAGACGAGGAGGAGCTAGTAGAAGCACCCGGAGTGCCACCTTTCTTCAGCTGTGGAAACTGCACATTAGACAATTTACTTACCCCAGAAGAGAATGGAGGTGTAGATGGCTGTGGTGCAACAGGAAGCTTGGGCGTCTCTGGCTCGGAACGCTGCTGAAAATTCCTCCCATTGTTAGACCTGAAAGGCTGGTGTTGTTTGCGTCCCTGTACTTCTCGTTCGGCCTTAATAGCAAGATGATACAATTGGGAAAAATTGCGCCATTCTTTGTAATCAAGTATGTTCTGTATATCATGGTTTAAACCACCAAAAAATCTAGCACTAGCATCATCATCATCTTCATTTATACCACAACGTGCTAAACCAATAAGCAATTCCTGATAGTATGCTTCTACTCCTTTCTCACCTTGTTTTAAAGTTTGTAGTTTCAAACGTAAATCACGTTGGTAATAAGGAGGAACAAAACGAGATTTCATACGTTGCTTTAAAACATTCCAAGTTTGAGGCACAGCAGCAGCATTATTGGCATTGCAAAGATCACTCCACCAGAACAAAGCAAAATTAGTAAACTCACTAGTAGCAAGTCTAACTCTATGCTCAGCAGGAACATTATGAGAATCAAATTTTTGTTGAACAGCAAGCTCCCAATCTAAATATGCCTCTGGATCAACATTACCAGCAAAAGGTGGTAGACTAAATTTAATTTTAGCAAAAGGATCATTATTACCATGATTATTACCTGCCATACTGCGACGATTGAAGTTGAGGCGGTGACGGGCACCACCGTCAGCATACGCATCTTCATCACCAAAAGCATCCGCATCTTCATCATCAGCACGATAAGGTGGAGGGCGTTGCTCAAGCTATTCAATGCGGGTGACCAGATTGTTCACGTTGCGTGTCAGCTCGGTCATAAGATTGCGTTGTTCAGTTATGAATGTTGCAAGCTCACCCTTGGACACGCACTCATTGAAGTCCGTCGGAGTTCCTGCCATGGTTAGAAGATAGAAAAAGACAACACCAAAGTATTATCCCTATCAACTAAAAGGAAACAAGTGGTGGTGATGGTGGTGAAAGTGGAATGCAAAATCACAAGCGGCTTACCACCGTCTTGCCTATATTCTTACCAACGCCAAACAGGAGAAAAACCAAAGTGGCGAAGCAATCTGTTGTTGAGCGTGGGTAACAGTTGCAAGATGAACCTGTGCTGACAGAAGAATATGTGGAGCTATGGGTAGGCACACAATATGACAGCAAGGATTAGCAATTAACGAGTGCAGAGTAGCGATTGTTCAATCTGGATCCAAAGTACAAATCACAGGTGCTGGCTAAGACGTGTCGAGACGTAGCGCAACAAGGTGAAAACAAAGGACGATCGAAAGAACTCACAGAACAAGCAAATAACCCGGATTTCTCCTTTTTCCTGATTTTTTCCTGGATTTTTCCAAAAGGCACTAGTAGGAAACAAAATTTTTTTTTACTATTTTTTTTATACTTTTCTCTAAACAAGGATCACAAAAGATGCAACCACAAAAATTGGCACCTACAACTGAGGTGGGATGTGGTCTACAGAAATTTAGCACGTTCTCTAAAAAGCGTGCAAAAACTTTGACAATTTTTTTTCTATATTTTCCCAAATTTTTTTGGCAATTCTGATGAAACCAAACAGGGCGAAGCCGAGTTTGGGTCGGGTCCAAATGGTGTCAAGAAGCTGCTCAAAAAATTTCAGATTCTTTCTGATAAACGAGCGAAAAGTTATGCCTGTTTTACCAAAGGTATCTCAAGGTATGTTTTTCGGGAGGCACAACACAGCGGCGGCAGTTAGGGCAAAGCGTCCCTAAACTCTAACACCGATCATAGCAGTAGGTATTCGCCTGATGATGTAAGGATGGCTGCGATGCAGGCAAAATAAGAACGGCTGGCAACCTATCTAGGGTTTGCGCGGCGGCGAGAAGTTACACAAGGCGGCTAGCGGGGCAAGTCGAGTAATGTGGTGGCTTCGACTTGTTGTTTGGGAACAGTGGATGGGATAGCGGTGGAAGACAAAATCACAGCAACGGGCGATTGAACTATGACCACGAACACAATCCTAAACCAGCAACAAGACTCGACCACGGACACAAACTCAACAACACGAATCTGAAACGAAATTGCAAAGGCACAAAGGGTGATAGGACAGCGGAAATTGAAATATTTTTGGGCTTTTTGTGGACTCTAGGTAATGAACAAATATGAATCTAAGGCAAACGAGATTATACCTCGCGGTAAACTTGAAATATCTGATACCAATTGATGGGAACAGGCCCGATCTTCCGAGAGGTAGCCGGTAAGTTCGATTTGTGGAGATCTCAATGTTGGCGATCTGGCTTCAAATCAGACATGATTCGAACCCTGCAACCGTTACACCACTGCTCCGTTGATTATCAACCAAGCACAACTTGATTGACCTCACCAAGAAGGCTTTTCCTGCAAGCGAATCGAAGAGCACAAGCAAGAAGGTAAAACACGCAATCTGAAATTGCAAATATGAATGACGCGAATATCAATAGAGGGTTCAAGAACTCGGTTCCAAAGGACTAATCGACACAGTGGAGGAGATCAAGAACGGGGGCCCTGGATCACTGTAAAAGGATTTGTCACCACAGTTACAATGAACGATTCAGTTTCTCGATGGAAAACTAAACTCTAAACAAAACCCAATTGTGTAGCAGCGGCGGTGGCTGTGTTTATAGTCTAAGACTCGACCTAGGGTTGGGGACGGCCAGGGGTTGGGCGCCCACAACTTGGGCTTAAGGCCCGACACGATACATGGCCAAGTTGGCCCAAATAGGTGATGCAGCACCTTGCCGTGGTCACACAGAATGATCCACGGACCTTCTGGAGCTGGGACCAGATCCAAAACGACGGCATCGTCGTCCCCTTTCCAACGCATCCAAGAACGGCCCGTTTCGATGTCGTATGAGGAAGTTATGACCGAAACAGTGACGACGTGTCTACTGAATCCGAGGACGACGTGGCAGCTGAGTTGGAAACGAATTGCCACTTGGGGAAGACCATGGCGTCGATGTGTCCAGTGTGGCGATGTCCTCATCAGGGTGCATGACGAAGAAGCTGATTCCTATAGATACGTATGGCAAAAAGAACAGTGGTGTCCTCCAGGCCTGAAGAAAAGTCAGAAAAGAAGAGTTCAACGGTTGAGGAATAGGGAGTTGGAACAGGAAGTTACTGAGACAAAGCAAATATGGCGTCCTAAGAAGAAGCCTGATGGATGTGGTCCTTCGGCTGATGCTTGTATGGCTTTTTTCCTCCCATCAGAGTTTATAGCTCCCGAAAGCCAAGACGTCCAAGAAGAGGTGTACTCTGATTTTGATGAAAGTGAATGTCAGGATTTGATGGCTCAGCTTGTATTAACACGGCAGGCTGTTTTTGACAAACCGGTCAAGAATCGTCACTTGAGACCACTCTATTTAAAAGGATATGTCAATGGCAAGCCTTTAACCAAGATGTTTGTTGATGGAGGGGCTGTTATCAATATCATGCCTTATACTACCTTCTGAAAGCTTGGGATGACTAATGAAGAATTGTTGAAAACTGACATGGTGCTTAGGGACTTTGCTGGCAATCCTTCTGATACCCGAGGTGCTATCAATGTTGAGCTGACTATTGGGTCGAAAACTCTGATTACTACCTTTTTTGTCATTGATGGCAAGGGGGCATATAGCCTGCTCTTGGGCAGAGATTGGATCCATGCTAATTGCTGCATTCCTTCAACCATGCATCAAATTCTCATTCAATGGATTGGAGATGATGTTGAAGTTGTACATGCTGATGATTCGATAAGTGTTGCTGCCATAGAATCTACCTACTGGGAATATGAGGGCGTCGATTGTTTCTCTGGAAAAGTGTGGAAAGAAGGTCCTGTAAATGTTTTCAGTGAGGGTCAACAGCCGATCCAAGCAGTCGGCTCTCATAGCAATTCTTAATGGGAAATCTCGTCGATGGCAACAAAGGAAAGTTGGGACGTGGTTTTATGTCAGCTGATAAGTTGGAAGAAATTAATGTTGGTGATGATTCTAAGCCAAGGCCGATGTATATTAGTGCAAAGTTAGACCCAGAATATAAATCAAAGTTGATAGATCTGTTGAAAGAGTTTAAAGATTGTTTTGCTTGGGATTACACGAAAATGCCTGGATTGGATCGTTCCATTGTTGAGCATCGATTACCCATTAAACCTGGATTTTGTCCTTACAAACAACCTCCATGGAAGATATACAAAGAGGAAGTATTGGCCAATGTGAAGAAGGAGGTTGAAAGATTAATAGAAGCAAACTTCATTCGGCCATGCAAGTATGCAGAGTGGATTTCAAATATAGTACCGGTATACAAGAAAAATGGAAAAATGAGAGTTTGCATAGATTTCAGAAATCTTAATAAGGCTACTCCCATGGATGGTTACCCAATGCCAGTTGCCGATTTACTGGTAGATGCAGCAGCAGGTTATGAAGTCATTAGTTTTATGGATGGTAATGCTGGCTATAATCAAATTTTTATGGCAATGGAGGATATTTCGAAAACAGCTTTCAGATGTCCTGGTCATATTGGTTTATTTGAATAGATAGTCATGACATTTGGGTTAAAGAATGCCGGTGTAACTTATCAAAGAGCTATGAATTATATTTTTCACGAGCTGATCGGCAAGATTATAGAGATCTACATCGATGATGTAGTGGTCAAGTCTAGAAATCATGAAGGACATTTAGCTAATTTAAGAAAGACTCTAGAGTGCACAAGGAAGCATGGCTTGAAGATGAATCCAAACAAATGTGCCTTTGGAGTTTCAGCCGGTGAGTTTTTGGGATTTTTAGTTCATAAAGGAGGAATTGAAGTTGGGAAAAAGAGCATGGAAGCAATAGACAAAGTTGTGCCACCAACCAATCTCACAGAATTACAATCATTGTTAGGCAAAATCAACTTTGTAAGAAGATTCATATCCAATCTATCAGAGAGAGTTTTACCCATTTCTCCTTTATTAAAGCTCAAGAAAGATCAAAAATTTGTATGGGGTGACATACAACAAAAGGCTTTTGATGAGATCAAGCAATATATGAAAGCACCACCTGTGCTGGTACCTCCGCAACTTGACAAGCCTTTTAAGTTGTATGTAGCGGCTGGTAGCCTAACAATAGGATCGGCCCTTATGCAAGAATTTGAAGGAAAAGAAAGAGTCATAGCTTATCTTAGCCGAAAGCTGCTAGACCTGGAGACAAGGTATTCGGCTACAGAAAAACTTTGCTTGTGTGTGTATTACTCATGTACCAAATTTCGGCACTATTTGTTGAATGCCGAATGCGTGGTAGTTTCTAGTTTTGATGTAATCAAACATATGCTATCAATGCTGATTTTGAATGGAAGAATTGGCAAATGGATTTTAGCATTGTCAGAATTTAATTTAAGGTATGGATCGGCAAAGGCGGTAAAGGGTCAAATTATTGCCGATTTTATTACCCAACATCGGGATCTTTCTGTTGAGGCAATGAGCATTGTGCCTTGGGCCTTGTTCTTCGATGGATCATCTTGTAACAAAGGTGGTGGTGCTGGTATTCTCTTGATTTCCCCACAAGGAAAAACTTTTGAGTATGCGGTTCCTATTGAATTTCATGTTACTAATAATCAGGCAGAGTATGAAGCGTTGCTTAGAGGGCTTCAGCTTCTTATAGAAGTAAAGGCCGTTGCTGTTGAAATCTTTGGGGATTCTGAGTTGGTGATTAATCAACTGAGTGGTCAGTATGAATGCAAGAACAATGTGTTAAGAGAATATTATGAAGAGTGTAGAGAACTTTTGAAGAGTTTTCTGGTAGTAACCTTGCATCATATCCCTAGGGAGTGCAATGAAGAAGCAAATAAGTTAGCTCAAGCTGCTTCTGGATATCGAGAGAGTCGGGAGGTTTTTGCTATAGAAGAAGGTGTTTTAAATACTGATCAAGTAGATGGTGATTGGAGATACGAAATTACCAATTATCTGAAAGGTCCATCTCAAAAGGTTTCCTGAAAACTCAGGTACAAAGCTCTCAAATTTGTGTTCCTTAATGATCAGTTATATTACAAGTCTGTCGATGGAGTATTGCTAAAATGTTTAAGTCAAGAAGAGGCCAAGAAAGTGATGTATGAGGTTCACGAAGGATTGTGTGGTGCGCACCAGTCAGCTTATTGGATGAAGTGGATAATTAGGAGAACTGGTTATTTTTGGCCGACTATGTTGGAGGATTGTTTTGAATATTACAAAGGGTGTCACAATTGTCAAAAATTCGGCAATATTCAAAAAGTTCCAGCATCTGCTATGAATCCCATAATCAAACCTTGGCCGTTCAGAGGATGGGGTGTAGATTTAATTGGTCAGATCAATCCTCCTTCTAGTAAGGGACACAAATTTGTACTCTTGGCCACGGATTATTTCACCAAGTGGGTTGAAGCTATCCCTTTGAAGAAGGTAACGTCAGAGAATATGATCAGTTTTGTTAAAGAACATATAATTCACAGATTTGGGATTCCTCAAACTATAACGACTGATCAAGGAACTCAGTTTACTTCTTCAGAATTATGTGACTTTGCCAAAGGTATGGGGATTAAGTTGTATAATTCTTCTCCTTATTATGCACAAGCTAATGGTCAGGCAGAAGCATCAAATAAGATTATGATTAAAATCATCCAGAAGAAGATTGATGAAAAACCAAGGAGATGGCACTTGGTTTTTAATGAAGCATTATGGGCTTACCGAATGGCTTGTCATGGGTCCACTCAAACGTCTCCTTATGAACTGGTTTATGGGCATCATGCTGTATTACCATGGGAATTACGGTCGGGTTCAAGGCGAGTTGTGTTACAAAAAGAATTGGCAGAAGAGGATTATAAGAATCTGATGATAGATGAATTGGAAGATTTACATTTGATTCGTCTCAAGGCATTGGAAAATATTGAGAAAAATAAAATACGCGTCGCCAAGTATTATAACAAAAGGGTTAGGCTGAAGCAGTTCGCAGAAGGAGACTTGGTTTGGAAAACTATATTGCCAGTTGGAACAAAGGATAGGGCGTTCGGCAAATGGACTCCAAATTGGGAAGGTCCTTTCCGAATAGTAGAATGTGTACCTGGCAATGTATACATATTGAGGACTTTATTTGGAGAGGAGTTTACTAGAGCTATCAATGGAAGATTTCTTAAGAAATATTACCCCAGTGTTGAGGTTGGTTCATGAATGTAGATCAGAAAAGCCGATAAAGAGAAAATCGCCTTTAGCCTAAAAATCAGATATAAGACTGAGAATAGCCGATATTGTTCATATCACCTTTAGCACAAAATAGCCGATGCAGTTTGCATCGCCTCTAGCACAAGAATGTTTATGCAAGACCGGGTTGTTTTCAGCATTTTTCTAACAGTCGCAGGCAGAATTTTACCGAAAAGAATCAAAGAAATAAGTATTCTTCCAAAAGACGAGATTATTTATAGAAGTCCATCCTAATACAAACTACTCCTCAAATAACTTGTTGAGGATGGACTGCGGATTTGTGGATTCGGCAAGGGCAGCGGCATGATCATCGTAGGCCTCCAGACGCTCATCGATGTCGTCGATCTCGTCCGGGCGTCCTCCAGCGAAGCCAACTGGCTGGAAGGAGTAGTCCTCGTTGGTTTGGGAAGTCATTGCCGCCAGCCCGAGAGAAGCGCCAAGGTGCACACCTTGGATGACGGCCTGATCAATACGGCCGTCCACAGCATCAAGGCATGCCTCGGATGTCTCCCCCTGGGCATTCACCTTGTCGGCAATCTTGTTCGCCGCCGCCTTCAAGCGGTCATTCTCCGTAGAAAGAGCTGGGCAGAAAAGAAAAAAAAATGGGTCAGCAAGCAAGGGAAGCCAGAATGATAAAACCAAATGAAGATATCAAACCGGTGATGGCGTTGTAGAGTTGCTTCCGCTGGTCCTCCCATTCGGCTTGATCGATGCCGAATTTCTTGGAGACGTCGCCTAGCTCCTCCCGGGCTTCGTCCCTCTCCTGGCAAAACTTGAGCGCCTCCTTGTGAGAGTACAGATGGTGTGCATCTGCTGGTTCCGCCGGGCCCCAAGGATTGGAATAATAAGAGCTTGAAGAGCTGGAAGAGCCGAATGATGGAGTTCCCGGTTGAGCTGCTGTTGCCGGAGGAAGGAGATGATATTGGCTGGAGCTGATAACCCTTATCCTGATGAATGAGGAAGAAAAAATCGAAACTAAGAGATGAACAAGAAAATTGCAAGGGGGCAAAAAGCCGAATCGTACCCACGACGCCGGCAGCGCGATGCTCTGCTTCCTTCAGCCTCCCCATCGGCAGGACGCTTGCCATGGTCGCCACTGTTCGCCATTTGCTTTGGTGGAGGTTAGGGTTTCTTCTAGAATGAATCGAACGAAGGAAGTGGAGGAGACGGAGGTGAGAACGCTAAAGCGAAGATAGCGATGAAGGCTAACGGAAGGGTCTATTTATAAGCTGGAGTGAAGAGTCATGGCGAATTCTACGGAGTTGTGGGGCGAGAATGCCGAACGGTGGAGTAGGGTTTTTCCCTTTCGGCTGGGCCGCTACTGGGCTGGGCCAGGCATGGGTTAAATCAGACGTCGCTCGACTGTCTCCCTAATTTGTTGGAGCCAGTATTGTTCGGCTATACCCTCACAACATTTAAATTAGGATTCGTTCGGCTATTGGAAGAATGGAGACAATCGGCTACATTCTAATCGAGTAATTTAAGGGAAAATGGCCGATTGCTTTTTTTGAATGAATAAAAATAAATAAACATAAAGTTGGTTGATCAAGGGAAAGAGGATATCACACTTAAGTTTATTACAAACCCAATGTCTACTTGTTCAGAAGATGATTGATTGCCTCTATGGCTTCAGTCCTGATTCGGCTAACATTATCTAGCACTTTTTGATCTTCATCTTCAGAACTCTGGATGCTGGATAACTTGGTTTTGATTTGCTGGTCTTCTTTGATGGTCGAAGTTATCTTTAGTGAAGCTGCTTCTATGTCCTTCGGCAAATTAGCTATATGGGCCCCGTGAGACTAAATTTTGGCATTCAGTTCGGCTAGTTGAGCTTCTAGTCTGCTTTTTTCATCCTTCATGGCTTTCAATTCAGGCTCCAAGGTTGTCAAGGAATTTCTTGTAGTCTGGATATGAGAGTGAAGATCTTTAATCTCCATCTTTTTCAAAGATCTATCCTTCTGTAGAGCAGTCCTCGAAGATATGTTCTTGGTTGCCCTTCTCACCATAGCAAAGTGGTCATCAAGATGGGCTGCAGATTCTCGGGGGGCCTTGAGAGCAGAGGGGATATCTTGATCAATGAGTTCAAGGAGGTCTTTTATCTGGTCTGCATCCTGAACCAGACTAATGGTATCCTTGTTCAGCAGAATGATCACCTCTTTTAGCCGAGCCTGATTTTCCAGCGATAAGGTTTGATGAGAAGTGATCTCTTCACCTTTCTCAATGATGTAGTCCTCAATAGAGAAGGAGTAACTGGTGGTCGGTTTAGTGATGTTCTTCTAAAGAAAAGGGAAGAAAGGAGGTGTTAGCCGATTGGGTAATTTTGCTAAAATATAGTATAAGACAAGGCATTACCTGCTGAGCTGATTGATCATCAGGATGGGTTATACCCTAGCTTGCTGGAGAACTTGGCTGGAGGTTCAGAAGGGACGGGTTTGGAGCTTGATCAGGAGAAGTTTCCCTTGCCAGTTCATCTAAGATTTCATCTATTCTCAATAAAGTAAATGATAATGAGCATAAGAGATAGATGTTATTAAAAAAAAGAGAAAGGAGAAAAAGAGAATTGGTTGAACAATGTTACCTATAGTCTCATTAGATTTATGAGCCTTTGAACCTTCAGCTTCATGAGTCTCTGAAGTTTCGCTATCATGGATTTCTTCATCTTCAGTAGAAACTTCAGGGGTTGGTTCTACAGGTGCTGAGGTATTGCCTAGTGTGGGAATTTCGACTTGTGGCTGCAATGGAAGTAATAAATGTAGAGGTGGTCAGGTTTACTGCTAAGTGAGGTTGATAATCTGATAGAGAATAAAAGGTTCATACCTTAAGAGATAATTTGGCTTTCTTGGTCCTTGGTTTCTTGGGTAAGAGAAAACTTTCAGGTGTTTTCCTTTTGTTTTTTCCTCTTGAAGATGCAGCAGCTGAAGTAGCAGGAGTTCTCATAAGTGCCTTTAAAGGTACTAAATCCAAAGTTATAGGAGTTTTCATGAATTCCTTTAAGTTTGGAGCGTCAAACCCCAGAGCAGGCTTGGGACCAGCCGAATAGTACTAGATTGCTTTGGCTGGGGGAGTAAACTCAAGATCCTATGCATAACCAGATGTTAAAATAAGAAGTGGATTTAAGAGCAAGAAATGATGAGCATAATGAAATTACCTCACTATCAGAAGCAAAATCGGGTTGCAAGTTTTTGCATAAAGAATGAACTGATATATTGAAGATATGAGCATGCCATTCTTGCCACCAAGAGACAAAGAAGGGATGAGCAACATCTATTAGCCCAAATGGAGATGGTTCGTATGTTGGCAATTCCCATCCTAATTCAAAGATTTTCTTGGCTTCCATTCTTTCTGTTATTACTTCCCTTGACTTTATGATTGTTGAGAAGAGGAATCTTGGAGGCAGTTGGCCACATCCTAATTGTCTGGCCACCATATTTGGATAGTAGAATTCATAGGTGGATTGCACTAACCTCCCATGATGAAATTCGGCTGGCAGAGTGCAAGGTTTGATAAAGGAGTTGAAAATCTTCGTGGATTCTTGACCTGAACAACCAATTTCATAGCTAAACTTGCAAGGCAAAGTCAAATTTTCATTTTCTCTGTAAGGAAACCAGAGCACATTGCCGAATCCTTTGAAAAATAGCTTGAAGAAATGACCGATGTCTATGTCAATGCTTATAGATGATGTTGCTTCCCCATAAGTCTGACAAGCCTTAACCTTTGTTGTACTGCCTTAAGCATAGTTAACTGAAGGAAAACTTAGATTGAAGAGGCTCACAGAGGTTATCTGATGCATATATAGCTGGAGCCACATTTGAATTAGCCACCAGGGACCATTCACACAAGAGATTTCTCCACCTTGGCGCATCTGAAGAGTAATCTGATGCATCATATGATAAATAGACCCTAAGAGATATTTGCCTAGTGGGATCTGAGTGCCTGCAGCTAAGTCTTCAGCCATCACCATGTGATTCAGGGTTGGTTCGTTGGATTTTCCATAGAAGATGAATCTGCATAGCCACATATTCATGAAGGCTTTCAACTCTTTGTCAGAGACGGTGCCAGATGCATTCATGTAGTTCTGGATGTGTTTGACCCATCCACATCTAGAGCTAACGGCTCTTTGATTACTTTTGCTCTTGTACTTATAGGGGTATACTGGCAGTGACACGTTCAAGCCAGTCATCATGAACACGTCGGCTAGAGTGATGGTCATCATACCATGACCGAAGATGAAGGCATTAATAGTGTCAGACCAAAAATGGGAAGCTGTTATCAAAAGGGAATCATTTCTGGGTGTTTCTGCTAAGGATAATTCTAGACAATGACTGATGTCTTGACTTTCCTAGTGGCTGCTGCTTTTCTCTAGCATTCTCCTGTACCAATTCCGCCATCCGGTGATTGGGGGAAATGGCCAATTCTTGAACATGTTTGGCCATCGGTTTGGCGAGATGATCCCAGATTTGAAAGGGATTCTTTGGGTTTCCTTCTTGATAATTTCAGAAGGGTCAGGATTTCCCATTGGGCTAAGGAAATAGGAGTCGAGGTTGGCAGCATAAGGGATCAAAATCTGGTTCTTGTATTCCTTTAGAAGGTGATTGAAACCAAAGAGGAATAAGCCAAAAGAGGAACGGGAGGATCAAATGAAAATTGCCGAATATAAGTAAAGTTTACCTCTAGGATTTCATCCTAGGTCGCCATTGAAGATTCGAAGTAGGTCCGAGGTTGCGCTGAAAGCTTGAATTTTTGGGCAGCGGCTGCGGTGTTGAACGGTGCTGACCTAGGAGGAAGAAGGAGCTTGTGGTCAATTTCAGAATAAAACAACTTTTATCCCGAAATTGAGGGGGCATGTGTTAACACTGGATTTTGGTCGATTCTGGAGGATGACAGGTGGACCCGCATGCGGGAAGAAGGGTATTCGGCAAACAAAATAAGCGGTCGGCTAAATGCTTGTGTGGTCGGTTACTCTAGAAGGCGGTGACTCCATTCGGGAAAGCAGAAGATGGCAGGCGAGGCCGATCGAAAAGATGAAAGTTGTAATAATAAAGGACTCTGAGAGTTTAGGGTAAGGAATCGTAAGTTTCCAAGTTTGTTTAAAAGTTCCTTTGTAAATCGTAGTCTTCTAGGACTCGTGTTTTGTCTAGGGTATAAATATTGACCCTCGACCATTGTAATGGGGGTTCACAACCAAATCAATACAACCGGCCCCGTGCCAACTTTCGAGTCCTTTTGTCGTGTCGTCGAGTTCTTCGAGAGGAGTCATCGATCCATCGACCTCCGCAAGTTTCGACAACCTTGTTATCATGTTTAGTATCATGCGGTGGATTTAAACGTGATGCAAGTAGTCTTGTTTGTTTTCAATGGTCGTGCGACGGATCTTTGCTTGACAATCAAGAAGTCTTTGCTTATGCTTTGTTTATGGGTAGATACCGTGCGGCAGGCGTTTGCTCAATATGCTTAGTGAAAGCAAGATAGTTATCGGCTCTATTAGATATGGCAAATCTAAATAGATTCATTAAGTTATCCAGTGTTGCATGTTTTTAAATATTTTATATATTTGTAACACACTTCTGCCCAATCTAGATTGATATTGTTCGGCTCTCTCTTATGGTTTTATTCGTGCTTCGACGATCATTGCTTTTCATACTACCTTTGCAAATAGATAACATGCTCACAATGGCTGAGTTATTTTAATCTAGATTGTCATATGTCGCGGGTTCATGCATGTTAATCACGTTTAAGCTTTAACGAAACCAGGTGTCGTGCGGCAGATGCAGGTTTTAGATTAGTTTAATCGTTTTTATTTGCACGTTCCTTCTTCATGGACCCCAATTTGGCTGGACTGCTGAGCTTGGTTATGCATTAACTTATAATTAATTTCACTTGTTTGAAACATGTCTTCCCATGCACATGCATTCGGCAATCAGGTCTTTACGTGCATTCATCTTACGATTAGCTGAATGGTTTATAAACTTGTTGGCAGACAGCTCTCTATAGCCGTATGTCATTGTAAGTGGCTTCAGGGCCGTATATGTGGAACTATCTGGTCTCACCCGACATGTTCCGGTTTGGCATTTAATTGTTTTATCCCTTGTTAGTTTTCAGGTCAAACTAACTGGCACGCTTCCGGATCACGAAGCACCCGGGAACCCGATTGAAGCCATGCTTTCTGGCTTGCTGTGTGTGAGGCACAGTGTGTCACATTTTGTGTCAACAGGTTGTCTTGTGACCATTGGTGCACAAAGTTACCGTCGAAATCAAGCGGCTCTAGTTGAATGCAGAGCGACATGTGGATAGCGTAGCATGACTGGACGCTGGTCGGGTGCGTCCGGTCGGGCCAAAAAACAACTAGTGAAGGGGTAACGACTATTTTAGCCCGTGGAGCTATAAATAGAAGTGTTGCCTAGCCTTTGGCTGATAGGTTGAGCACACTAGAGCCATGGTGTCTTGAGTGGTAGTGCTTGGGAGCCCTCCATCTCACATATGCTTGATAGTGATCATCGGATTGTGTGAGAGAGCAATTCTAGTGCGATTGCATTGTGAGGTTGCATCGAGTGGCACTCGGTGACCAAGTTGTAAGCTGATGGTGCTTGTTACTCTTGGAGGTTGCCACCTCCTGGATGGCTTGGTGGTGGTCTCCGTCGAAGCCCACAAGAAGCTTATGCGGTGCTCCAGAGAAGAGCTTTGTCAGGGCCATTGTGCTCGCCCCCAACTCTAGTAGAGCGAGACGTGAAGGGCGACAAGTGGTCTGGCTGGGTCTAATGCTAGAGCTTGTGGTAAGCAATCCACGTGGGAGAGTGTGACTTGTGGGTCACCACTAGCAAGAGGACTGGCAGCAACCTTGGAGCTTGTCTCAACGGGGATGTAGCGTGTTGGCAAGCACATGAACCTCAGGAGAAAAATCACCGTGTCAACATTGTTCTTCCTGTTGGTTTGTAATCCCCTTACACAAGCTTGTAATTACTTTCATATACATTGTGCTTGTGTAGTTGCTCCTATAATTAGTTAGCTTGTGTAGCTCACTAGTTACCTTCTTGCTTGTGTAGCAAAGAAGTAGCTCCCTTGCGTGGCTAATTTGGTTTATGTAACCTTGTTAGTCACATTGCTTAGTTTATGTAGCTAAGTATTTGCGCTCTCTAATTTGGCATTGGTGGCCTTGTTATTGAGCATTGCTAGTGAGCTTAGGAGCTTTGTGCTTTTGCTTACTAGAATTGTGTAGGAGCTCCCCGATGTGCAAAATACTAGTGGCATAGGTTTGTGTGACCTTGCTCCTAGAATTAGATAGGTGAGCTCTAGCTATCCCGACATCTTTGTTGCCTAATTAGGATCTTTATAAGGTGCTTGCGAACTTTGATAGAGGGGTGTAGTCTTGGCTAGATCGATTGTTTTAATTCCGCACTTATTTCGGTTAGCCGGTGCGATTAAATTTAGAAAGGACTATTCACCTTCCTCTAGTCTGCCATCTTGACCTTTCAAGTGGTATCAGAGCTAGGTCTCTCATTTGTGGTCTTCGCTGACCTAAGAGGATGGCGACTTATGGGCTAGATGTTGATTGTCCACATAGTTTTGATGGCACACACTTTACACGATGGAAAAATTGGATGATATGCAATTTTAAATTTATTTGCCCTCAAATGTGGTGGATGGTAGATGTAGGTTTTTCTCATGTGTTGGATGAAAATAATTATCGATGCGGGACCCACAGGATACCCCACGAGGAAGGGAAAAGACCTAGTCTAATTAGGATTCTTCTCCTGTAATCTTAGTAGCAGTATTACTCTATAATCCTACTAGGAACTCTCATTATAAACCGACTAGGACTCTAGTCTCCTAACTATATAAAGGAGGGCAGGGCTCCTTGGATCGGGGGTTCAAGACAACAATTGTACATAACAAACACTTTACAATCAATCCAACACAAGGGCTAACGCTGACTGGACGTAGGGCTATTACTCGATCCACGATCAAGGGCTCGAACCAGGATAAATCGACTGTCTCTTGCGTTAACCATCGAGTTCTGCATATGCTAAAGCCCAAACATACTACCCCGGGTACCCTCATGGTAGGCTATCAGTGGTCAAACATCGACAGCTAGTGCGCCAGGTAGGGGCTTTCGGTGACTTTGCATCCAAGAGCTCGATGGACCTCGACAACATGATCTTCTCGAAGGGATCGACCTTCATCTTTGGTTCTTGGATCTACGAGGCAGGCGATGATGGCAAGCTCTGAGGCCGTCTCCTCAAAGATTCAGATCATCATCAAAACTTTTCCATTTCAGCGATAACAACAGATCAGCTGACCAGAAGATTCGCTTAGCTCATAATGTCCAACCTGACTCAGATTCCACAACTTCATGCATCCGATTCAAACTCAGGTTCCGCTTTCAAGAATACTACTCGGAGTTCACTGAAAGTACTTCAAAGAAGTCGAGTCCCCTTCTGTTCGGATTCCACAACATGGCAACATCTTATCAGACATGGCCCAAAGGATCCACTTATTCGATGCTTAGAATGCCGCTGAAGGGAGCTCAAGAAGGTCTCGTTTTAACCATGATATCTCAAGACTGCATCATTCACTGGCTAGGTACCGTTCCTAGGGATGACGGTACCCAACTAGTCGACGATACGACAATAGCAATTCTACCCTACCAAGAAGGAGATTCGATCTATGACTTTGAAACCTCTACTGAAGTTGTCAACAGCTCTAGCAGTACAGAAATCAACGACGATGGCAGAATAACTCACGCTAGAGAAGTATTCATGATTCGCTGCCCTCAATCACCATTGATCACCCTAGAAGCACCCGACGTATGGTCTTCAGATGAATCCGAGTCCAACATATCACTGTTTATCCAGGGGCACGACGGTGAGACTGAGAGTCAGAGGCAAGCGAGAGAAAGAAAGAATAAATTGAAACAAGGACGTCAACGCCATGCTAAATAGTGAAAGGACACTTGGATCAAATATGAATCAGACCTAGCTGAGTACAATAGAAGAAAATCAAAACGAGAGGTCGAAGAAGGATGAGCAGTGAATACACCCTACGATAAGATTCGAGAAGCATTAGAAGAACTCAGAGCAACTTCACATCCCAATGAAAAACAAGAACAACTCCAGGAATTCCTTTGATCAACAGTCCTTAGGACGCATGACGGAAGAGCAACATCTCATGAACAGGAAGATCAAAACCAAAGGAAGTTCGCTTTTGAAAGACTTGGATCAAATGCAAGTCACAACAGAGAGAGTTAAAGAAATCACAGTCAAAACAACCGAGTTGAGCAAACAAGAAAGGCCAGGAGCAAAGCACCTACTTGGACAGCCACGCAGAACTACTCTCACCAAGATGACAGTTGGTAAGAAGGGGGTGCAGAATCATAATATATGGAAACCAGAACGCACGATAGATTCCCCTGTTTTGCAAACAGACTTGCTTCAATATGACTACCTCACAAGTTCAAACCATCCAACCACTCCAAGTACGATGGCAAGATCGAACCAAAGCAATGGCTCTGGATTTACTCACAATCTATTGAATTAGCCGGGGGAGACGATGACATCAAAACCTTGTTCTTTCCCATGGCCCTAGAAACCATGCCACTTCAATGGTTTGACAAATTGAATCCAGGATCAATTAGAAATTGGGAAGACTTGCAAAGAGCTTTTTGTGAAAATTTTGTAGGAATTATTACACATCCAATCACCCATGCAGAATTAAAAGGACTCAAGCAGAAAGGAGGTGAAAGTCTCAGAAATTACTATCGATGATTTGGCGAACTACGAGCTCAAGTACATGACATCACACAATGAGAAGTAATCAAAGCTTTCTCTCATGGAATCGTGGCTAGGTCGCAATTTCAAGACTTCTGTAAAGAAAACCCAAGAAACAATGAAGAATTCAGAAGAACAGTAGAAAAGATGATTACTGCAGAGGAAAAAACAAGAGAAAGATTCCTGAATAGAAACAACAGAGACAACCCGGATAGGCAAAATCATCAAAAGAACAGACATCAAGAGAGAAAATGAGGTCCAGACAACATAGTAGCAATGGCTGACAAATCAAAGAAATTTACCAAGCCCAGAAGATATGATGACATTGAGAACATACGTCACCCCTTGCACCCCAATGGAAAACACACCATCGGAAATTGCTACACCTTCAACGAAAGATACACTAGAAAAGATAGCAAGGGAAACAATAAAGAAGACAATTAGAAAAAAGAAGGAGACAACCATGAAGATAAGGGATTCCAAAAATCTAAAGGGACAGTGGTAGTAATCTTTGCTGGGGTTCCAGATTCCAGAAGCAAGCATCAAGAAAAACTAGCGTTATGAACCATCATGGCAGTAGAACCTGCTACACCAAGATATCTCAATTGGTCAGAGTACCCAATCCAATTTTCAAGAGAAGACCAATAGACCAGCGTAGGAAACACAGGCCATTACCCATTGGTTCTAGATCCAACCATTGCTGGCATGACTGTTACAAAAGTACTTATCGATGGAGGAGCTGGACTCAACATCATTTTTTTAGAAACTCTAAGGAAGATGGGACTACAACTCGCCAGGATGATCACACCAACAAGCACGCCTTTTATGGCATAGTACCCAGCAAGGCAGCAATGCCACTTGGATAAATCACTCTACCGATTACTTTTGGGACTCCCTCAAACTACTGCATAGAATTCATCAAGTTTGAAGTCGTAGACTTTGATTCATCATATCACGCAATCCTCGAGCGCCCAGCACTAGCAAAATTCATGGCAATACCACATTATCCGTACCTGTTGCTTAAGATGCTAGGGCCTAATGGCGTTCTTTCTCTTCGAAGTGATTTAAAGCATGCATTTGACTATGAAGTTCAAGTAATCCAAATTGCAGCAAAAGCATAGGCAAACAATGGAAGAAAAGAAATAGCCACCATTACCGTAGAAATAAGCCAAGAAGAACTAGAGATACCAGCTAAAAGACCAAGTATCCTAGCACCACCAAAAGAAGCCGACGTCAAGCAGATCGACCTAGGCACCGGTGATCCCTCAAAAATGGCAACCATCAGTGCCCACCTATCAGCAAAATAGGAACTCGTGCTCACCAACATTCTTTGGGACAATAAGGATATCTTCACTTGGAAGCCGACCAATATGCCAGGGGTCCCTAGAGAGTTGGCTGAGCACGGAATTGATGTCAATGAAGGCTCCAATCCTATGAAGCAACGACTACGACGATTCTCTCTTGACAAGAAGGCAGCAATAAAAAAGGAAATTACAAAACTAATGGCAGCTGGATTTATCAGGGAAATTCTCCATCCAGATTGGCTAGCAAATCCAGTTCTGGTACAGAAAAAGAACGCGAACAAGTGGCGCATGTGTGTTGACTACACAGATCTCAACAAACACTGTCTAAAGGATCTGTTTGGACTACCACGCATTGATCAGATAGTTGATTCAATAGCAGGATCTGCCCTATTATCCTTTCTTGACTGCTATTCCAGATATCACCAGATCACATTAAAAGAACAGGACCAAAGCAAGACATCTTTCATCACTCTGTTCGGCGCCTATTGCTACAAGACCATGTCGTTTGGACTTAAGAATGCTGGAGCCACCTACCAAAGAGCCATCCAAACATGCCTTGGTGATCAGATCGGTGAAAACATAGAAGCATATGTGGATGACATAGTTGTAAAAACAAAGAACCCGGATACACTGATTGAAGACTTAAAACAA